>NW_008664518.1:12756-46806 GCF_000695815.1 Acanthisitta chloris | reverse complement strand
TGAAATGCTCCTTCAAAACAAAACTTGTCACTCTCATCTGTGCAGGTGAAAAGGCCTTTTTCAAGATGACTTCATCAGAGGGCAGATGGTGGCTTTAGGCTACGTGTTAAAAGACTGATCTAGTGAGATGCTGCTCTCAACCAGGATTGAGGGCAGCACTCAGCACCTTGCAAAGACAGGATCCAGAAACTAAAGGCAGTGGCAGAGGGGGAAGAGAGGGAGAGAAAAAGGAAAGAAAAAAAAATTTTTAACAAAAAAAAAAAAAAAAAAAAAAAAAAAAAATAAAAAAAGTAATATTTTTCACATCTGACCTCAAAGCTACTGGGACTGCTGTGAGGTATTTTTCCCACTCAGGTTAGTCTGTTCTAAAAGGCTGTGGGCATCAAAGAGAAAACATTATGAAATATCTGTCTTCCACTCGCCTGCATTTTGCCTGTAATAGGTCTCCCACTTACACTGTTATTTTTCCCCCCCTCATCTCACCACAGAACAGAGGATGGCTGCTCACCAGGCTCATTAATATGCATAAAGTGCAGTATAATTAGTTGCCACAGGTAACCCTTCTATAACTGTGTGAATTGAGCTAATGTGCAAATATATGAAGCACTGCAAGTAGGACGGTGTAAGTAAAAGTCCCCCATTTCATAAAAGGAAATATTTGAATAATATGCAAATGCACTGGATGTTATTAACAGGATGTCAAGGTTTGACAGTCCATGTTATTGTGGAAATAAATGAGTTTTGACACAAATAACTTAGATATGCATTGATTTTTTGAGCAAATGTTGTAATGAGATGTTACGTATTGTAGTGCAGGTTTATACAGATTTTGATGACTATTAGGGGAAAACATAACAGTGGATCAATTATTAATGTATTCATTAATATGCTCCAATGTGTAACAATAATTATTTTCTTTCTTTTCTCCCACCCCCCCTTCAAAATGCAGCTCCTCTTGCATTTTTAATATACCTGCTTGAAAGTATACAGAGCAGAGTCAATACAACATTCAAATCACAGGCATCAGGGAAGATGAACTGTACCTAACCACTGCTGACAAACACTGCACAAATGCTCCTTATACTCTGCATTTCTTCATTATAACTCCCTGGAGAAGGCATTAGCTTCTGTTCTTTCAAGGAACCCAGTTTACATACTGAAGCTCATCATCAGGTCAACAGTTCCTAATGTTGGTCAGTGAGCTTATGTGAATTTCCATTGTGCTGGCATTTGCTCCTGAGAGGCAGAGGGAAGATGCATCCAGAAAGCATTCAATGCCTAAGGACAAACATCTGCTGAAATGACTTGCTGGCCAAGTTCACCAACAGGGGAATCTGCAGTTGATCCATTCTGTTGAACCTGCCAGATGTCCCTGTTTTGTGCCATCTCGTCCTGATTTCTAAAAGGATTGTCATGGAGTCCCAGTAGGTATTTTGGAGTCCTGCATGGAAGGATGGTCAGAGCCCTGCTCACTGTACAGACTGCCACATTTCAGAGTGCTCCAAAGGGCATTAGTGTGTGGAAGGGGATGGGCACATCAGCATGGGCAGCCCAGCAGCAAGAAATCCTGAGCTGATGGAAAGTGGCACAGATTCAGTTTGACTCATTTTGGCTTTCCTGCAATGCTGGACTTGCACATTCATTTGCACAGGTGCAAAGATGATGCAGTAGGTATGGAATGCTCCTTCAGTACCATGACCACAGGAAAGTGTCCCAAAAGGCCAATTAATTTTTAAGGATGACAATAAATGGTCAAGCCTTCATTTCATTAAGATATTAATTTCTCTGTCACTTGAAAAGAAAATCAACTTATCTGTGCAGTAAATCTTTCTAATTTGTAGGATCTTCTCTAATATTCTGAAGTTAAGATGTTCTGGCCTTAAAAGGTTACAACATAACAGGGTCAGACATAGAAGGGAAACCATATTTCTGGACAAACTTTTCCCCAGTCATTTCCTAAACCATAACAAAGCAGCAGTTGTTCTGGAAGGTCCCATCTGAAGAGAACTGACTAAGCTCATGAGTCTTGTCCTCAGCAGTTGTGTGAAGAGAAATTGGATTTTTTGGGGGGTGGTCAAGAGAGGTTCTTCTCTCGAGTTAAGCTGGCAAGGACTGCTGAGGGGTTTCTGGCTTCTTATAAAAAATTAGCATAATCCACTTCTTGAGTCACCTGAAAATGTACTTTACAACATTCCCTGACTTTGCAGGAATACAGGGCAGAGAAAGCTCCAGCCATCTTCCTGCCACACAGGAGAGAAACTCCTTACTGCTTAGTATTAATATTTTTAAAGGTACTGGGAGATATATTCTGGCCTGTAGAGTGTGGAGGTAAGTGAAGATGTTCTCTTGACCTTTCTCCACAATAGATGGGATTCATCTCACTTTAGCTCAGCTTAACAGCCTCTTGTCTATGGTGATTCATCCTCAATAGCTAAGCATACCCCCAGATAGCCCTCTCCCTCTCTCTCCATTGGCAATAAGTGAAGCCTGGATGAATAGCTCAAATTCTATGCCAACTTTCAGACAAGTTTTTTGTCTGGCTGCTGAACTCGATGACCCAGCAACTTCCAAGACACTTTTAAGAGCCTTGGGAACTGTGGCAAGGAAACATCTTTACGTTGATCAACTGATTAAAAAGTACTGCACTAGGACCACAGTTACACAAACTGATTAGTTCATCAGGAGCTTTACATTTATTACACTCCCTCAGACTCTAACCCAAGACCAAAGTTCCTCTTGGAATGCCAAATGTTTCACCAGGATGCTACAAGAGCAGCTACACTGTCTGTTTAGTCCTGCACTGTGGACCACACAACTAGGTTTAACTGCTTTTAAACTATGACATGAACAAGTAAACACTGGAGTCAAAAAGGGAAAATAGCCCCAGAGAAGCAACCTAAGCCTGGATACCCCAAGTCCTGAAGGTGAAGCAGTAAATCCAACACCAGACTTAAAAATGTGGCTAGAATCACTAGAAGAACTAAGAAGCACATTTGCTAATTGTGTGCTTGTCATAAATACTGAGATAGCTAGAGATTCACTGCTTAAAACATTCATTTTATACAGCCAATTAGCATGCTACCTAGACCATTATCTAGCATTACTCTGGGTTTCACGGCACACGATGAAGAGGTTCATGTAATTATAACATGATCCAGATGACCTTCTGTGCCACAGGTAATAGATTGTGCCTCTTACACTGCCTAATACTGGCCAGCAGACCTGAGACAACCCTGAATTGTTAAGCTACAGACAAGATTTCCAGCCTTCAGGCATCCAAAATAATAAGTCATTTGAGGTCTCATGTTTTCGAGAACAGGTACTGATTTTCAGGGGCAGATTAGATGCCTGAACATTTGAGGCTTTTGCTTTGGAGATAATAACTCTCTGATGGATTTTGCTCACAGACAGTCATCATCGCTGGGTAAGTGAATCTGAAAGCAGCATGAGTGTATAATTGACTGCACACTGAGGTCTGTACCTCCACGCAGTGACGTAGCCAAAGAACACGGTAAAGCTTCAACTGCCAAGGAAAGGAAATATCCTCCTTAGCCCATACAAGACAGTACCCCAGAACTGCAAGTTTAAAATTCAAACCCAAGTTTTCACACATGACTTCTAAAGCTTACAAACTCCCTGCAAATCATTCCCTTTTTTGTCTTAGATGCTTTAAAAATTCCAATATCACTCTTGTACGCAGGTGAAAATAAAGCCAACCATTCCTACTAATACAAATACCTCTGTAGGCACAGCTTTTAGTGCTACAGAACATCTCCTGTGTTTAGCATTTGCATTTATTTATAAAGCTGCTGTCTCCCATCGCTGGGCAGCATCACATGTTGCACATTTGTGTAATGCAGCAGAAGAGAATAACTGGGATTCCTGCTAGAAAACCTAAAGAAATCATTTCATGTTGGTTATTTCCAAGCCAATAATAATCCCATACAAAAACACACTTTCCCTGCAGCAATATTATGAAGTCTGCAAAAGATCATCTCCCAGGGAAGGGACTGACAGTTCAGAATTAACCCAGGCAATGCCAATCAGAAACAGAAAATACTTTTGAGCACTACTTTGTAGGATAAACAGGATACTACTTATTACTCTGCACTTCTTGGGAGGAGATTTTCTTAGAGAAGGGAAAGACCTTGCCTGCTCTTTGCAGGTGTAGAAATCAGAGCAAGGGGAGATGAAATCAACTGCCAGTAATCATCCACATGAAAAACACAGACAGATCAAAGTGGCAATCTCTACAGTGAGCACACTGCAGCATGCTGGAGGGCTCCAGACCCCACTCATCCACTGAGGACACCTGACCAGGATGTGTTACAGCTTTTAATATTCATGCACCCATATTTCTTCTCTTCAGCAGAAAGCAAAGGGCAGGTAAGGACAGAAGATCTGGGGAGTGACTCACAGCTACTCTTGGCCCCCTTTGCAGCCTGGAAGCACACACCAGTCTGGCAGCTCAGAGGTGCTTCCAGGTCTCCACAGCCTGGATATGGTGCCTCTCAGCTACTCTTCCATGCAGCTCACTGGCCAACAGTATATCCCTTAAGCTGCCTTTTCTGATTTGAAGAGACATCTGCCTCACTCTTTGCTTTACCTGAGGCATTTCTCTTGCTACTTGTCATACTGATATGAAAATTCAGCCTGTTTCCAGTCAGTGATATTATCACCATTACAGCTCCATCACATCATGAAATAACGTTCCTTCATCCTACCAAGGACTGGTCCATAGAGAGACACACATCATTTTTCCTCTGCTGAATCACTCTAATTTGCTTTGACTGAAGCTGAATGATGAGGAATATGATCACTATGTTTTCTACATGCCAGCACACCCAGTGACTCCTACACTGTTTGATACTCAGGTCAAATGACTTGATTTCCATGAGCTGACCCTCAGTTATCCCTGTGGCCTGTGTCAAGGTACACAGAGGCAGTTGCATGCACCCCTTGCAGGGTGAAGAAGCTGGCAATGGGATTCATCTGAGAAGCTGGTTCCAGAAGAGAACAGATTAATTCAGAGAATCAAGAAACACTAAAGACTCTCCACTCAATCCTCCTTTCCCATTGTACCTGCACTACATAGTTACAATACAGAGAGACTTGCTCTGGAGGAATCAGCACAAGAACCTCACCAGGGTCATTCCCTGCCTGGGCAGCATGGACAATCTAAGCACAAAACTTTGATCCATAAACAGAATTTTTAGATCATTTTTAGTTATTCAGCAGAATAAAACACAAAGAAAAATATGTACTTTTTAATCCAGACATATCAGGTTTTATTCAAGCAGAGCTGGAATTTTTTCCTCTTTTTACTCTCTCCTTCCTTAGTTCAGAATCAAAATAGCTACAGAAAAAACAAGAAGGGGGCCCAGTGTACAGGGAGAAAAAAAACAGGAACTGAAAATCAGGCCAGAAAAATATAACTTTAATATTCAAATTTTCTTTTTTTTTTGTAAGCAAGCAATGAGTAAGTTTTGAACATTCTTGAACACTTTTTTTTTTCACAAAACTGATTTACCTTTTCTACCCGCTCCACCAGGCAAGCAGACAGATAGCTGCAATCCTCTATCTGAAAAGCTCTGCCCAGGTTCTTGCCCTCTCTAATGTGATTGCCAACACAGAGTGACAGTTGGTACCATCTGCAGTGCTGGTTTTTCTGATTTGAATAACTTCTCAGACTTCCAATGAGATAAACAGGTCATTTCAGATTAGACATCAAACCTCAGCAGATTTTGGTCACTTCTGGCCTAGGTCACATTTGACTAGAACCTGTCACTTGCAAGTTATCTATCAACAAGTTGTTCCTACCTCCAAAAAGATGCATCAAGTTCAAAAACACTAATTCAAATGAAGAAAGATATTTAAAGAACTTTTTAGGGCCATTTTTATTAGTCTTCCGCTTCACAAGAAACTTATTTGCAGAGGAGGGGAGAACTAAAAGACAGAATCACTAATATGAACAATGGGAAAATATATTAAAAAGGATGCTAAAATTCAGTATCAGACATAACAACATATGGTAATGGTGGTGTTAGGTCATAGGTTGGACTTGATGATCTCAGAGGTCTTTTCCAACCTGATTGATTCTGAGATTCTGTAATGCTGAAGTACAGCTCAGACAACCTTTTTTGCCCATTGCTTATGAGATGGAGGGTACAGACAGCCCTCTGAGGTTGCCTTCAGCTCAGTCAGTGCAAAATAAGGGAGTTAAGAACACCAGAGCACCAAAGATGAATATTTGCAAAGATGTAATGACTGTCCATGTTAGGAAATGCCTGCACTGTGCACGAGAGGTCACAAATTTGAGAACACCACTAAAGTGGTTTTATGCAGCTCAATAATCTGAGAGTCATTCCTGGTTAGAAGCTGACAATCCCAGAAAACAATGACAATACAGAAGTCTTTATTTCGAATGAAAACTAACTCAGCAATCTGAAGGCACTTCATATGACACTGTTTGCTTAATGATATTTAAAGGACAGTTTAATTGCTTAGGCCAAAGTCTCCAATTGTGTTTCAATACAATCAACATCAAATTCCACATTTTTTGTGGACTTAGGTCTAACTCACTTGAAAGCCTGGACTATGAAAGAAAAGAAAGGAGAATGACTGCTTAGACCTGTGTAACATACAGGGCCCCTCTCTTCCATCCCTAACAAGAAAAAAACAAGGAGTAAGTACATTTTTCAGAAAAGCTTCTTGTCTTGATATGGAGATAAGGGGGGGGGAACATCACTATTACCATTAACTTGTCACTGCTTATTTACCCTTGTTGAGATAAATACATGCCTGAGTCATTTCACTTCAGCATCCAAACACCGGTTCTTGTTATAACTTCACAGATAGATTAAAGAACCTCTTACAAAGTAGTGTTTTCCTGCTGTGGAGGCACTTAACACTGAAGACAAGTCATCTCTCAATCTTCTTTTTGATAAGCTAAAACGATTGAGAGTATCTCATGGCAAAGCATTTTCCCCAGCATCTCTTTTCTGCATCCTCTGCATTCTCTCCAATTTGCCAGTATATTTTTCAGGATGGGAGCATGAGAAGAATCAAGATAAAGCAGAGCACAATTGCCTTCCTAAAGTCAGGGGTAAAGTTGCCTTCCCACTTCACTGCCTCCCTGACTAAATATCCATGAATCCTGTAGCCCTGTAGCCCAGGAATAGGGCCCCATTAGACATAGGTGGAAGTTTAAGTCCATGAAAGCTAAATGTTGCCACAAATTCTCATGGATCCATTTAAGGTTACTAGAAACTACACATTCATGTGGCTAGGATCTGCTTTGCCCTAATAACCAAGCTGCAACTCCAAGAAGGAATTTGCTTCGTGACTCCCTTTATCCTGAACAGCCTGAATGGGACTATACACTGACTTTTTGTACTGACATTGTTGCCTTCCTGTTTTTAGCAATGGACTGACGAACATGTATCTTAATCATGTTTTCATGGCTGCTTTTACAGTTTAATGGTGTGTTATAGTTTAAATGGTCACCAATTGAATGGGCCTTGTTGGTTTATGAAATAGCTGTTAATATTAGATTGCACAGTTGGGAATATTACAGCGTGCACTTGTGCATTAAATATTAATTTGTCTGGTGAGAGCTGAGACTATTTGAAGTGTAAGAATTGAAATTTGGGCAGGGCTTCAGTGTATTGTTGCCAGTGGGTTAATGATGTATGCAGTGTGTGCTAGGCTGAGTCTTCAGGGTGCCACAGCCTTCAGTAAAGGCCCTTGGCCTGTATTTTCCATTTTGTCCTTGTCCTGGTGAATACTGAAATAAAGACTTACAGATTTCTATTGCATGTTCTTTCTTTCAGGTATTCCATGTCTTTTTACAGATGATCAATCTATCCCTGCTCAAGGTGGATCATGCAACACTGTGGTAAACACAATTTTTGCTGCCAGAAGCCTCTTCATATTGAACTCTGTGTCCCTGAGGATAGTCTGTTGCCAACTATCTCATCTTTTCTGTAACTCTTGTTAGAACAGTCAACCTAAGGCTGTACTGATCTCTCAAATACCATCAAACAAGACACAGGAAGCCCAAAGCCAACCATAGGAAGTACTCACATTGAAAGGGATTGTTGTATATGGCAGTGTAAAGCAGAAATGGGATGGGTGCATGCGAATCACTCATGAAGCAGCAATTTTGAACTTCAGTCATTCCAGGTATTGAATATTAGCACATGATTTGCCAATATATAAAACTTGTGCAGCCACATCACACTCTGTAAACTGAATTGAGATGAACCAAAGCAACAGCTAAAAGCATTCCATTCCATCTACCCAAATCTTGGTTTAATTAAAATGGTTGAGTGAAATTGTTCAGGGTTCACTCAGCTTAGCTAACATGAGTTAAAAATGGACTTAATGCCTTGGCTACTCCAAGAGTTATTTCTGCAGCTGTGTTCCTGGTGTTTATCCACTTATGTATTCCTGAATGATCTGAATCCTGTTCACATAAAATCCACAACCTACTCATGTGTCTGTTAGACTATGGAACACCTGAGGCATCTCCCTTTACCACATCAAAGTTCTGCCTGACAGCCAAAGTTATTTCAGGGTGGGTTTAGTATTATTATTTCTTGTTTATGTACTTTGCTTGGTAGGGACCTGGGACAGCACAATCGATGTTGGGGACACAATTCTTCCAGAAAATGCCAAGACAACTCCTCAAGTAGCAAATATATACACTAGGAACATTACACACTGTCCCACTGACTTCCTACAGACTACGTGTATGGCTTGTATTACACAAGAACATACATTGGGGGAGTCAGATGGCATCACCCTGGAGATTGCAGAGGACTGGGATATTTCTCTGACTCAAACAACTATATATTTAAAAGCTCCATAGTATTTTGCTCCAAAGATATTCAGTGAAGCCTCTCTAGGTGTGGTTAACAAACTGTACGGTGAATGCTGGGCTGCTCTGCTAAAAAGCAGCTTGCAAAACTGTGTGAATCAACACTGCTAGTGAACTTCTGGAACTCGCTGCCACAGGAGGCTGTGGAGGGAGATGGCATCTGCAGAGTTTAAAGGGATTAGAGAAATTCATAGACAACAGGTCCAGCAAAGGCACAGGCAGGAATGTACCCTCTAACCTCCTTAATCCAATGATTGCAGATGCTGAAGGTGTGGGAAGGGAAAGGGCTGCAAAATGTGGCTGGAGCCACATACTCCTCCTGGAAAACTTTTGGGGGCAGTTTAAGACACCCAAGTTGGATTGCTCTGACCCAAAGTGTATTTCCTAAGCCGGTTATTTATCTCATAGCCTTTTTTAATTATTTATTTTCCTTTTTTTACCTTGCAGTTGAAACCAGACCTGACTGTATTTAACAGGAGTAAGGAGCTCCTGCCAGTATTGGAGGGAGCCTTATGGTGAATGATCCCAGCATGGCTGCAGGTAGCTTAAATATCAAAAATGTAATAGCATTAGCAACAGCAGCACTGCCCACTTCATCCAGTTGCATGTCACTTCTGAGATTTCTGATAGAGTTCAGGACACACATGGAATATGCTGAGACCTCATACAGCTGCTCTGATATATCTCTCTGTCTGGTGAGTTAAAGTCCCTCTCAAAGGAGATCTCTCAAGGACTACTATTTCTCTGATATTTTCTGATTAGCATTTCCAGGAGCAATTTTGCTTTATAAGGAAATTCAATGAATAGAGTTACTGATAAGCCTGAAACTTGCTTCCCATGATTTCAAAAGTGACTGATGATTTTGAATACCTCTGATTGCAGCTGGACACTTTAGGCTGCTTTTAAGGGCCCCCAGTTTTAGAGGTCAGAAGTCCTATAGAGGGGAAAATTCCTGCTCTCTTTCCACACCTCAGATTGTATAAATCTCTGCAAGGAAAAGAAACCAAAATCAACTGCCTTTGGAAGAACCTAAAAGTCTGATTTTGAGATGAAGCACAAGAAGAATTAAAAGGGTAATTACAGCTGCCAAGAGAGGAAAGACTTCTGTACATGCCTTCAGGTGAGCAGATACTTCAGCCCTGATGAAACAGTTGGCTTTATCTCAAACACACCGTTGACATTGCTAGTGTATGTGTTTGGGTGGGAATGGGTGTAAAGCAGAGCACAGTTCCTATAAAAACTGGGAGCAGACTTCAGAGCTCGATGGGAAACACATGGCGACACCAGATAAAAGAGACAGACAGAAAATAAAAAGAGCAAAAATTCTGCCAAAGGGGAAAATCACAACTCACATCCTCTGCTTTGGAGATGGCTCTGTATGATTACAAGCACACTGTGAATATGGCTGTGCCGATAAAAACAGTCTGCACCGTTTGTACAGGAAAGTTCTGCTTTGGAGGGTAAAATGTTCTTAGCTTTTGCTTTTTTCTTCTCCCACCAGCAAAGCAGCTTTTGGGTCCAACTAGCCATGCAACGTGCAAAGCCCAGCCTACAAGCTAATATCCAAACACACCCCAATTCCTAAGCGCATATTCATTTGAACCACAGTGACAGCCTCATTTAGAAACAAATTAGGGGTTAACTAAGAAGTCCATGACGGAGGCAGAATCGAGTTTCCCTTTTCCCCTTACTGTCTGTTAGAATTAGAAAGTGTCTATGAGCAGTGTGTGTCAAGAATATGAACATGAGATGTCATTTCTCCTGCCTCTAATTGAAGCCAAGATAAATGAAGTGGAAAGGCGGCGTCCAATCCAATCAAAACATGAAAAAGGTATTTTGACATGTAAATTACAAACTTCCTGTGTATTTTGTCTCCCCAATTACACCCTCCCCTGTCATGTTTTTTTAAATTATATCTTAATCTCTCAGTCTCCTAATAATTATGTCATCATTCTTGGGCCTTGAACACTGTGTAATGGTATTTTATAGGATGTGCCATTCATTATTAACTAAACTTACTCTCTGTCCCCGGTGATGCTATTTCTCATGGTGTTCAAATATGCATTGTGTCAGTTCTCCCTTTGTAAATGTTAGGCCAGTTCCACTCACTGCCTCTTGATTAAATGGTATGGAGTAGGCAAGATACTTTCAGACAGTTTATTCTGCCCATCATTATTTTCATAGGGATGCATGCTCCCTAGTATTTTTTTAATGGAATGGGTGAATGGCTTCAAATGTAACTTCCCAGTCAGTTTGGATCACTGAAAGAGCTCCGTGGCTTTCATGGTGTAATTGACTGTGTTTTCTTTCCACCTCTTGAAAGAGAAGACAGTATTGGCTCAAATTAAAATGCACAGTAAGGGATTGGGAGTAAGATCAATGCAGTATCTAACTACACCTACATGAGAGTATTTCCATCGACTGCTACAGTCTTTACATCAGATCTAACAGAATGACACCAAGGATCAAATTCATCATGCCTATATTTAGACATCATGAATGCTACATCTAAGGTAGTCAGCAGGACCAAAATAAGCACTCCTAGAATGCTATTCATCTCTCCTTTAAATGTCTATTTTTGGATGAGATTAATCACACCTTAGAAGTGCCTTTTTCTCTCAGAAGACTAGAACAGGATTCTTCATTACTTGTTCAAGCTGTAGAAGTCCACCAGAAGAGGAATCCCACTCCAGGTGGGAAGGATCCTATCCCTGGAGTTAAGGACTGCCACGATAAGGGAGAGGAGGAGAATAAAGGTAAGTCTTGTGATACTTGATCTTGTTATTAATGCAGTTACAGGTTGTTGATGAACAGCACTCAAGCAACAGTTGCTCAGTTTTCTGAGCAGTCTAGCTAGAATACCACCCAAACCACCAAAGACTCAAGAACAGTAGCAAATTACACCCAATATCAGACATCACATAAACGTGACATACTTTTCTGTTGTGATTATCCAACAAAAAATGCACAGCGTTTATGATGTAAATGCAAATATTTTGCTAAATATAGCTAGTTCAGCAATATAACACAGAAAGTGCTCTCCAGAGGTGGCTTACACATAAACAGCTGGAAAAATTACCAAGAAAATTACTAATTTCACTGTATTTAAAAGCGATGGTAACCAGCTTCTGTCTGCACATGAAGTTTTATGTTCTCAGTCAAGCCTTCAGTGAGGCAGAGAAGTCTGTGAAATGCTTTCATCCCAGACTTTGTTACTGAACACAGCATACACACAAGTCAGTCCTGTTTTTCAGCATCCACCTGCATCACAGGAATTTTGCCCTGGACTTGAACTGTTCCTCAGCTTTGCCTAGGCTCTGTATAAGTGAATAATGATCTCAGTATCAGAGATGCAGTTTGCAGATGAAAGGTTGGCTTTGGATACACCTGGGTGATCTCTTTTTATTACTGCAGCCGATGAGTGCAACAGAGGAGCTGCACAAACTCCTTAGTGGGACAAGCTCAGGAGTGAAGGAAATGGGAACTCCTATTTAGTTTCAGCATCCTCTCTCTTTGCAAGCAGATCTGTATCTCTAGAAGAGCTCTGCTGTACATCTGCTCAAATAAAACTAGGAATTCTCTCTCCCTCCCTCGGCACACATGCTGCCAGAGCCAGGTCCCACCTCATCAGGCCTTGGAACTGCTGCTTCCCAAGGCCTCCCAACTTGTATACCTCCTTTTTACTCCAGGAGCTGCCTCTTCCCAGGGCCTCCCAACTTGGACACCTCCTTTTTACTCCAGGAACTGCCTCTTCCCAGGGCCTCCCAATGTGGATGTCTCCTTTTTACTCCAGCAAAGACAAAAAGAATCCAGCTCAACAAAACCAATCAGTCACCACAGATTTACTTCTTCCTGGTGTGTTTTCTTCTGTTATTTCTCCCAGACCTGTGGAGTAACACCTGGGCTGAGTGGAGACTGCTGTGAACAGGGCAATCTCCTCTTCCTTCACCAGGGCTGTGGAGGGTCTGTATATCTCCCATCTATTCTCCCTCCTCTACATTGTCCTGTTTGATTGATTCTATCATTGCTGACCTCTGCTCTAAGAGCCTACATTTCTGCTCACCTGTCTCCAAACCACTCCAACAGTAACTTCTGTTAAAATAACCAGCAACCTGGCTTAAAGGCTTAAATATTTCCGCACAGAGTTCACCTGCTGAGGAGATCCCACTGTTCCCAATCTGCTCCATGCAGACAAGCCCACAAGGCATTATGCCTCAAAAGGTCTTTTGTAACCATCCATCCCTGCCTGGAACTGGATTTGTATGTATTCCCAGCACAGGGTTGCTACCCTGCTCACGCTCTGGCACCTTGTGCATAAACCCAGCTTCCCTGGAGATGAGCAAACCCTCAATGTGCCATTGAAAAACACTTCTCCAGCCTCAGATACAAAGCTTGGGTCCTCTCCTGTCTGGCATATCCAGAGGCACACAACACCTTCCATCCAATTCCTCAGGAGAAAGCTCCTCTTTGATAGGACTGGGCGGTTGGTTTTACTGGAATATGGTTGAGACATCAGAACTGAATTGTTTTTTGCCATCCTGTCATCTGAAGGTTTCCTGCCTGAACACAAAGCAAGATTTATTGCATCTCCTGAGCTCCTGCAAGTAGCCATCAGGCTTTCTACTAGGCTGTGGTTTCATGGCACAGGTTTGCCAAGCTGTGCTCGTGTCAGTCCCAGATGTGCACACACACATTTGCTCTTTGGAAAGGAACGGCAAGGTTCCGGCCAAGCTGGATTTAGCACATTAGCACAAGATGCTCCATGTTTGTGTAGCTGGCCTTCTAGCACTAGATATAAACAACAGGCACTCAGGCATGGTAGCACCAGTTTCACCTTAGTTAAAGCCACCTAAAATTACTGAGAGACTTTTCTTCAGCTGCATGATTTTTTCTACACATGGTTCATAGAATCACAGAACCATTAAGGTTGGAATAGACCTCCAAGATCATCAAGTCCAAACTTAGAATCTCTCTATACAGAGTGACATAAACCATCCCACATAGACATAAACTTCATCCATCTCTTGGCTTCTCCTTTAATTACATCACACGTCTACCCAGATGAGGCTGTGGTTGGGGTATCAACACACAATAACACAAATTTACATCCAGTCTGCTGTAAGCTGAGTCAGTTTGTCTATGGCCAGTCAGGTTGTTATGTTTTTGTTTTATCAGGATAGTTTTAAACAGATTTTTAAAATTTAAGATATAAAGAAAATTAATTCAGAAAATTATTAACCTAATAATTGCCAGAGCACTCATTCAGATATTGTAGCAAACCCTTGACCTGTGTGTTGTGCCTTTAGATGGAAACATATCAAGAGAAAGTTTTCTGTCACAGCTCTTCCTGTGGCAGAGCCAGGATGCATTTGCAGTGTGAGTTGTGCTGTTACTATATATCTTACCCAGCCTGAGTATCCCCATAAAGTACTGCATGTACCAGGCAGTGACTGTTTCATGCCCTCCAATGACAGCATACTCTGAAATGTCTTTACATGTCCTTCTCCTTTTCCACATATATACATGCCTCATATATATCAGCACTTCAAGAGATTTTGTCATATGCAGCTTAAAGTGCTAAACTCTCTCAGCCACAGTTTACCAGGTCCCTTCCCAGCACCAAGCCACTGCTCCACCACATGGCTCAGCAGGATTTGTACCCCAAGGCCAGCAACACTACACAAAACAGGTCTCCTTGGGCATGGAGAAAGAAGCTGCTGGTGAAAGACCTCTCCTGTGTTCCCCTCAGAGCTCCAGCAATCACATCAGGGGTCTGGCAGCAAATCCTTGGCATGGCCCCCAGGAAGGCAGAGTGAGTGTGGGGATAGGACAAGAGAGGATTTAGCAAACTAATTGCAAGAAGAGCTTGTACAGAGCTTTCCCGTTTTTTAAACTCATTTCCTGTGTTTCTTTCAGGGACACTAAACACAGTGAAGCTGGAGAGGGACTCTTTGTTAGGAGCTGCAGTGACAGGACAAGTGGCAATGGGTATAAATTGAAAGAGGGGAAATTTAGGTTAGATATTAGGAAAAGGTATTTTCCTGTGAGGGTGGTGAGACAGTGGCACAGGTTGCCCAGGGACATAGTGGCTGCCCCAACCCTGGCAGTGTTCACAGCCAGGCTGGATGAGGCCTTGAACAACCTGCTTTGGTGGGGAGATGTCCCTGCCCAGGGCAGAGGGTTGAGACTAGATGACTTCTGAGGTTCATTCCAACCCTTAAAATTCTGTGATATATGTATATATACACACACCTCATACACACATACTGACCTCAACCTCCAGAGTAATTGAGGATGAAGAACCATTCCGCATTACAATCCAACCTATGACTCCTCCAACAGCAGAATTAGCCATGTTATAGATATGTTCACCAAGTCTATAAGGTCCCCTCCAACCCTGAACATTCTGGGATTCTGTAATACAAGACAAAGCGAAATCCTGCTGTAAACCTGTCTGTGTGATAGCAACTGTGGCTCTGCAGGGACACCACTGTGAATGGAAGTCAGGTTCACTGTGAAGGTGATACCTTCACTAGGGAATCATCAAGACTGCCTCATTCTCCTTTTAGCCACAGCATCCCCAGCCCTGGGCATTATGGAAAGGAGCTCCCACCTGTGGTGAAATTATAGCCCTCACGGCATAGACTTTAAAAAATTGCAGTTTTAATAGAAATTCTCAGCCCTCCACAGAAGGTCACACTACCCCTGGCAGCACCCAGGGGCACTCAGCATGGACCCCAGGCCTGAGGTGGCTGCCCAGACCCACAACATGCTGAGGAAACAGCCTGTTCTAGCTCTTCTTTTTCTCTGAGCTCTGATCCCAGATGATATTTCAGCCACAAAGTTCCTAACCTTGCTTTAAATTGCAAACGTGTGCAATAAAACAACGCATGAACTCACACCTCAGGCTCCTGATGGCAAATCCTTCCTTCTTGTGGACATGCTGTTAGAGCTTTTCTTCTATTTATTCACACGTTTGAACTGCAGCATTGCTTTTAATTCATGGGTACATTTCTCAGAGTGGACTTGAAAATAGATAATATTTCTAATATATTTTTAGCAGGAAAGAATTTAAGAGAGAGAAAGAGGGGGGAAAAAAATGTTGGTGAAGAAAAACAGCATCACTCTTCAATGAGCCACAGGCCCAGCCAGAATGTGCTTGAAATCTAAAATTCTCATAGATTCTTTTCCCCCTCAGAATTGCCATTTGTCAACCATTAGCAAATACATAGATTAGGGTTTGGATTAGAATCCAGTTGTAACCAAAAAGCCCTTTATCTTCATCAACATCACCCCTACAAAGACAGTTTTGCTAATAAGACGACATGGAGAGTGAAAACAGTGGATACCACATCTCTACAAATCCCTCCTTTTCTCTTTTTTTTTGCTATCAAATCCTTGATTTTAATTCCAAAGCACAGAATTCAACACATACAAATTCAATACCACCTCGAAAAGCAGAGTTTGCTCCTACTGGGCCAGATCCTCCACTGATACAAATCAATATGGATCTCTTTAGCCTAAGTGCATTTACATTGTGAATCCGGCCCCTGGGATCCCTGAGCTCACATACAGGAAAAGTCTGCTTTTAATTAAAAAAAAAAAACCAAACCTAAAAGGCTTTGCAAATGGGAGCTTACAGAGGGATGAGGCCCCTCTACAGGTTTATTCTGGTTGATTTGTATTTTCATAGCAGGAAATTCAGCCAATTCATCCAGGAGCCTGGATGGACACTGCCTTGGTTGAAACATCCTCATGGTAATTTCACTGTGGGCAGCACCCATCTTTTGGGAAGCTTGTCCCAGTTTCACCAAACTCTGCCTTTGAGACAGGAAAAGAAATAATGTTTAAAACACATTATTTTGATATGTACAAGCCAGAACTGATCTACAACTGTTTCGCTTGGCAATTTCCTTTATGTTAAATGATTCAAACCATCCTTAAAAGCAAAGCATTTATAGAACAAAACAGTTGTTTTGGAGAAAAATAAAGCATTTATTTTGACACAAAAGAGTCTGCTCCTTCCCTTTCACTATTTGATTTCCTAACTTTTTTCTTCTTTTGCTTCAAAAAAAAATATTTATTTTAATTTTTTTGCACTGCCAGGGAACAAAAATAATCAATTATTCACACTGCTCTAGATAAACCATGCATAAATCATGAATAAAAACATACATTCATTCCCACTGCTGTAAACGACTATTTGGTGAAAAGTAGAACATAACAGGAGTCTGAACTTATCCTCTGCCTCTCTTTGTCTTGTTTTTCACTTAAGATTCAAGTATTACAGCTTGGATCTTGGGACAACCTCAGAGCAGCCACATTCCTTCCATGTTGTTATACTACCATCTACTGATAAAAGGATGCTACTTCTCCAGGATCTTGCCTCCTGTCTTCATCACCTTGGTGCAACAAGCAATATTTCAACTCAATCAGAGCTCAAAAATGAGCATTAACTCCTACTTCGAGTGTTAGCACCCGAACGCTCTTTTCTGCAACACGAACATACTCACAGAGGCATCAGCTGCTCTCCAGACCCCTTGTAGGAAATAAGGTATTGGGGGATTTATATTTGCTATTTCTTTCGTTTCTTTCAAGGGAAAAAATGCTAAGGGACGGGAAAAGATCATCAAAAGCCTTTTGTCAGATGGAGGAAAGGAGGTTGGGGTGGTCTGATACTAAAGGGAGGAGACATTAAACTGCTAATTTAAAGGAGCTTAAAAGTGTACAACATTAAAAAAAACCACCAACAAAAAAAAAAAAAAAAACCCACAATAAAAAACCAAACCTAACAATAACAAGTTTAGTTCAATAAAATATTCATTCTTCCCCATTATTAACAGCAGGGAAAGCAGTAGCTTAGCTTTTTGCAGCTTCCCCACACCCCTCTTGGGGGTTCTTGGTGCTTCCAGTGAGCTGTCCCCAGTCAGCATGCAAGAAAAAATACATTCATCTGGGATTACTGTTCTGTTTGACTAAGAAATGAAGGATAGAGAGAAAAACTGAGGACTCTTTGCAAGGTCTCCAGATGAAACAATTGGAAGTGCCAGTTAATTTCACATCCCTTGCCCTTCTCAGCTATACCCGAAATAGAAAGAGTGGCAGGCACCTTTTATTGTAATCAGTGCACTACAGTGATTTGGGACTAATTAGATGTTAGTAATTAAGAAAGGCTGCTGTGACGGATGTTTTTACAGGTTGCATTGTTGATTCAAGAAATAAGACTGTTCACCTTTAAGTATTGTCAGTCACATTTCTTTAGCTGGGAAGAATTAAATGTCAATTTTATCTTGCTTCATCACTGCTCTTTAATCAATGTCGATGCATCACTTCCCCCTATCATTCCTCCATCAAACACTGACCTGGAAATCTGACACTGAGCTTTCCAACACCAGCTCAGCTAATTAAGAACTTTGTTATTCCACCTTCCATCTTTTAAAGAAAAGTAAGAAAAGTGCCAAAGAGCCTTGCTTTCATGTGGAAAAGCATCAGCAGGGGGTTAATAATAATTATTAAAATGACTGACAGCTCGGGCTATGCTGAGATTTGGCCCAGCCCTGTAGTCATGGAAGACTAAAAGCTAAGAAAAGTCAGGCCTTGAATTACTACAGTGAATAAATGGGATTTTAGGAAAGAAAATAGCTTCCTATCCTCAGACCACAGAAACTGAGAAAGGTGCTGATATTTATTTTTGCATCTAACCCTTTCAGCACGGCAGGCAAACCCTCACCACATCACTGGGTGTGCTGTGGATCAGCAGCAGGAGCACTCAGAGCCTTCCCAAAACACTCCACCACGGACAGTGTGGGCCACCAGCAAGGAATTAAAAAGAAGGACTGAGCTATAGCCAGATGGGTTTACTGGATTTGCCTGCACGCAAGCAGAGAAGAATGTTTAATGCTTGTACCGCCACAAATTCTGGGAATCCTAAGCACAGATTAAGATCTCAGTATTCTGGGACTGCACCAAATGTCAGTCCCACTCCCACAGATCCCACAGATCCCACAGCCTGAGCGTGAGAAATAGAAACACCACGTGGAGGTGCATGAAAAAAAAACAAGGGAAAAGAGCAAAAGCAATGAAGAATCCTTGGTTGGTACCATGTCACTGCCCATCTGTCTTCAACAGGTTTTTAGGGGGAAAGCAAGAGATGAAACAGAGTTTAAATATTACAAAAATAAAGATGTTTGAAGATACTCGCCACCTTTCCCTGAGCCCAAGGGGAACTCATAAGGCAGGATACTGCAAAAGTGTCTGCGCGAAAACTTGGCCGGTAGAAAATCAATTAGTTGTGGCCTGTCAGAAGTGGGCACAGATTTGTCAATACTGAGTAAGAGTGATAAGCAGGATGGATATGGGCTGTGAAGGCTCTTCAATAAAGAGATGGTCAGGACTAGCAATGAGGACTCAAGAGGCAGAGGCAGGTCAAAGATTCTTGGACATGGAATCCAGCAACAAGGCAAATCTGGGCAAGAAATCTGTTTGTTTCTTCTTCTAAAAGAGAAATATTAGGTGCATATTCTGAACATAAGCAAGAAGAACAACCAAGACATGTATTTGGCTGATATCAGTGTTTTCTTATTCAACTGCAAACAGTATCAGGAAGTTCAAATTTGGTTGATCTGACTCCTCAGAGGTGGAGGAACAAAAACACAAGCACTTGGCACAAACTGTTGCTTATATTATCTCACCCAGAAGACCTGCAGACCTAACTATTCAAGCAGACTCTAAAGGCTTTCACAGCATTACTCGTGTGAGAAAGACAATTTTTTTTGCATAAAAATGAAGGATCAGAACTCCAAATCTATTTTAAGGGCCAGATTTCTCATGAAATACAGAGAAAAGACTTGAATTGCACTCTTTATCTCCTTTTTCAAGGCCAACATTTGCTTTGGGATTTTTTTTTTTAGGGAAAAGAGCTTGCTATTGAGCAAACCATGCTTCTTAAAATGCTCATCACCCATCTCAACATCCTCTCCTAGCTCCAAAACAGGTGTGTTGAGCAGTTCCACCCTGACCCAGCCCTCATGCTAAGCCTCCAATTCAAGTGGGACTCCAGGTTTTTCTGGCTCTGGAGACCCTCAGTTCCCAAAACCAAATATCAACCCAGAGCAAGGCATGGTGAGTCCCCTCTCACCTCTATTTAAAATCCACCAAATTAGAATGTACCTGCAGGGCAGTTCAGGTCCCATAAGTTTTGAACCTTTTCATTTTTTCCAATCCATGAGCGGGACATGTCAGGGATAAAACGCCGAATGGAGGCACTGAGAGTGTATGTTCAGGTCTTGGCACTGCCACATACCCTTCTGAGACTGCTGGTAAATCACGGTCTCCCAGAACCTCAGCCTCTCATCTGGCAAAGGAAGGTTCCTTAATGTATAGATTTTGTGAAGATCAATTCTCTAGTATCTGTGAAAAGCAGCATTAGAGTATCTACAAAGGGACCTCCGTAATACTGTTGTGCCTTCAGTCCCACCTTATGGATTGCACTTTTCCTGGAGCACAGTGACCTTGATTCTGCAAACTGTGTAAGCATAAACTTACAGTTTAGCTGAGTTTTCACTGGTTTGCAGAATCACTGCTAATACATCCATCACAGATACATCCAAACACACAGCTGATGAAATAAATATCTTCTTAGTGCTCATATTATCATCCAGTGTTTTGGGGCTGGCTCATAAAGGCGCTTATGTGCAACAATGCCTAAGCAAACCAGCTTGATTTAAGAGGGCTGAGGGAACACTTAGCTGAGAATTTCCTGGCTTCAGTTAGTTGCAGCCAGAGCGTTAAGATTATATTTCAGTGTCAGTATATTGTTTTTATTTGCTTTATTAAATTTGCTTTAACTTGCATTGACATTTTCTTTCTCTTGTTACTCAATCTCTCCGCTGTAAAGGTTCTTTTTGCTGAATTGTTTTGCCATTTGTATCAAAAATAAACATTAATGCAATAGGAATCCTTATAGGTTTTATCACCAAGAAGTGAAATCAAGCCCCAGATGCTATTGCTGCTTGACTTGCAGCCCCAACCTGGCCAGACTAGTCAGGAGATGTTGATTCAGGGGCAGCTGTACCACCAACACACAGAATTAATTCTTTCAGGCCATGC
This sequence comes from Acanthisitta chloris, assembly GCF_000695815.1. Classification (NCBI taxonomy): domain Eukaryota; kingdom Metazoa; phylum Chordata; class Aves; order Passeriformes; family Acanthisittidae; genus Acanthisitta; species Acanthisitta chloris. The sequence continues at coordinate 25,817 of NW_008664518.1, read as the reverse complement.
AGTTACTGCAGTTGGGCAGCACTGACTGCCACCAAAGTCCAGTTTAAATTCACTACTCCCTCTCACAGACAGAGCAGAAGTGCTGTTAGCAACAGCACTGCTGTTACTGATTGCAACCATGGACAAGCTTCATAGTGCCAAGTTGCCTAAAGATAATCTTGATTTCAGAGCATGCAGCACTGCACCTGGAAGAATTTGGGGGGGTCTAAGTGGCAGTGTGATGGGATTTACCTACTGGAAGCTCTCTTGGAAAAATCAATTCACATTTAAATCACATACTGGTATACATTGGTACATCTCTGCTTTTTGCACGAGACAGAATTTGGTTCTGCAGAAACCATTCTTTTCAGCTTTTTGAAGGCAAGGGCAGTCAAACTTTCAGATTTGAGAGTAAACAAATATCCAAAGAAGAAAGAGAAAACACCCATATCAAACAGAGTTTTATATCAAGCACACAATTGTTCTCAAGTACCTAGACTTCATGTAAGTAAGTTAAACCAGTCCACTGATCTTAAACATACTTCTGAGACACTGTTTGAGGCTTTGCAGAGTCACAGAAATGGACCCTGTACCATAGGAGGGGTTGTGACACAGGACTGTAGCCAGGGTTACCACAAGGCTCTTTTGCATGCAGGATATCCCTGGGATCCAGTCCCCAACTCCAGTGCTGTGCTCAGGTGGAATCTGGCATGGGACAGAGGGGTCACAGCACAGGGCATGAAATGCTGCTGCTGCCACTGGGAGCAAAGAAAAGTGAGTCTTGGCATAACCTGTAAAGTAGAGCACTGTGAAGCACAGCCAGGCTGGGCAGAAAACAAATCTGCCTTGCAAGCAATAGAGGATAAGATTTAGGTTTTGGTCTGCCTGTCTCTCCAACGTTCAGGGAAGGGCATGACTCCCCTGGCATAGGAGGTGAGTGGAAAAGCTTACTGTAGCTAGCTGGAATCATCTTGTCTCTGCAAGAGGAGAGAAGATGTTGGTCTCATGCCCCTGGCTTTACTAAGTCCACATGCAGGTCTCACCAGGATATTCCCACCTCACATAAATCCCCCTCAGTGACAGAGGAGTCCAACCATCTAGCAATGCCACTGTTCACCCAGCTGACTTTGTTTTGAAGCACCAGACTCCAGAAATTTGTGGAGATATAACTTCTCTCCAGAGAGGACCCCAAATGGTCTTGACTTAATATCAGACCCTTGCTGTGCATGTGAATAACAAACCACTGATGCAAGCAAAACTTTTCACAGTAGAACTGTCAATATTCATCTCCCTCCTTTGTGTGCAGGAGTTCCTGAGCTCCTGGAGAGCTGGTGATCTCCTGCACTATCGACGCCGAAGAGTAACCCAGAGAGATTGGGGATGAGCAAGGAACAAGCCACAGCTTTTAGATCTGTGCAGATATTGGGTAAACTGGACCTGTGGTTTTATTCCCAATGTGCAGAGATTCCCCAGTTTGCTTGGCCAGCTGTACAGTTCAGGTGTTCTTCAGTTCAACCCAATTCCCAATCCACTAGCAATAAATCCCATGGCAATCAGCATTCAAGGCACTACAGTGGGAGAGGCCCAAGGGGTTTGAAGACAAAAAGACTGATGAAAGTTAACTTTATGGATATCTTCTGGTTTGGGGGGGGAGGGGGGTAGGGAGAGGGAAGGGATATAATTAAAGCATGGCCAGGATTTTTAATGGCTGTTACAGAACCAACCCCATGAATGGGCACCAGTGCTACAGTGCAGCAAGCTATGTGAGCATTAAGTGCTTCATCAACACTACATCTTTAAATCACAGTGCATACATTTGATCTGCTTCAGGCACAGCATTTTACTGTCACACTTGCCTGGGATCTTGCCCGGATGAGCAAACCACAGCGCCAGCCTCTGCTCTTTGCTCTGTGAACACTGGCACCAGCCCAAGGATGCAAAAGTCCTGACACTGGTGTCAGAAAGCCACATGAAAAGGTGAACCATCAAGTGATCCTTCTAAAAGAAATCACTGCAGGTGCCTTTCATTCACCTTCTGCTACCTGAACCTTGAGGGCACACTTGCTTTATGTTGCTCAGCTTTCCTTCTCAGCTCCAGAAACCTGTGCTTTTTAAAAACTAAAGCTGAAACTCTAGTTCCTTCTCTTCCATCCAGCAGCTACAGCTTTCAGAGAAAGACCAAATATTGCAGCGAAATTTCCAGGGTTAGCAGATTCTACAGTCTCTGGCCTGAGGCTGTTGGGGCAAGTACCAATCTGCAGGCTGTGTCCTCGAGCTGGCTGTGAACCACTGCTGATGGGACCTGCACAGGAGCTGCACATGTAGATGCATCAGCTCCTTCAGGTCTGCACTGTCTTAAGGACAGAGTTTTCTTTTGCAACTCCTATAAATAAGAGTGTTTATTTATAAAATGTTTTTTTGCTAGTAAGGCCTGCCAGAAGGAATTGCTGGTCTTTTGATGTCATGGTCTATAGCGCTGATCAGGCCCAAGGCACCAGCCCCTTTGGATAAGGATTCATACCATGATGTATGGCAATAAATACCCTCAAACGCTGCAGGAGAGCAGTGTCACGTTTATTAGGAGGGCAAAACTGCCAACATGCCTGCTAGGCTACTCCTGCATGTCCCCTGCACTGAAGATCATTTCCAACCCATTAAAGGCTTTTTAAGACCTGGATTCAGACCCAGCATGACCCTGCATAGCACAGCCATTCCCAACACTCACTGGCCTGGCTCTCCCCCAGGCAGCACTGGGAGGAATGCAGCCAAAGGATGGGATTGATTTTACTGCCTGGAGGGAGTGCTGGTGCCCTACTCTGAGCCTTCTCTTTATAGAAGCCAGAAAATCCCTCCTGGTCACTGCAGAGTTGAGCCCAGCAACATTTGCCTGCAGCTCCCAGTCTCACACAGTCAGGTGTAGCCCAACCATGGTAGAACTTAGCTTTGTCTTCCCCTTTAAAAACTACCAATAGGGGGAAAAAAGAATTAAAAAAAGATCCAGTTCTCAAGCAGCATTTGAAAGCAGGTCTGTCTCCTCCCCCCAGGCTTTGTAGAACATCCCTAAAGGGGATGACATGGCCTATGCAGCTCACCCTGCAGGGCTGATAGGGAATTAGGGCATGGGCATAGCCTCTAGCTACCAAATTAAATGCAATGTTGACCTACCCAGAGCCCCCCCAGCACTGTATGATGGACATTTGGTTCAGATCAAACCTCCTGCTTGGTCTACCACAGCAGTCTAGACGTTGCAAGTATGACATGCCACTTTTTCTACACTAATAAACCCATAAGGGCAGGGAAGGCTGCAGGAAAAATGAGAACTACCAGAGCAGAACAGCCCCTGAGTTTTTGTTTATCGCAGACTAATTAAAACAAAAAGCATACCATAACTCAACCCTTAATAATAGGTAACCAGATGTGTCATTACTTGACCATGCTATATTGCAGCACATAGATAAAGGTTCTAAGATTATTTTTCAAAGTAATGTGCCACAGCTAAGGGTTTCCTAGCACTTTTTAAACAATCTTAGCACCTGAAGGAATTTTACCTACCAAGGCAAAAGCAAGGCATGGCTAAAGCTAAAGCACACAGTCCCTCAACCTAAAAATGAAAATACTAGTTTACAATACTGTACAGCACACCAAAAGACACCATTATTATTAGTAGGAGATACTTCCTCAAAGGAACATTTTCTGTTAATTATAAAAGATGTCCTGAATAAGGAAAACGGTGCCAAAATGCCAGTGATGGGCAGTTCTAATTTTTTTATGCACAGAGTTTACTCAGCCCACAGCCAAGCACAGATGAAACCCCTATGTTTACAGAGGTAATAAAATATGGTGTGAGTGATTTACCCGATTTCCAAAAGGATCAGGAACAAAAGTAAAAGGACAGCACTAAAAAACTCCTAGGCCTAAATCCAATAAAGCCTGTAGGCTTCTAAGACCCCACAGAAATCACTGTTCATTACATATTTCTAGATGAGGGTATGTTGCTTATGCCTAAAACCACATGGCCAAACAACTCAAGATCCACACGTTATTAATTTCATCCCACTGTCAATCACTTTTCAATCCACCCGACTGAAGTTTTCCACCCTGATCTTCAATATCTCTTATGTGGATTGAATTTTCAAGTGTCCAACATTGATTGAACGCTGTCCCCATTAAAGCCATCATGGGCTTCAAGAGGATCCATGCTGAACGCTCTCGGGACTGATGGGCAAGGACCATTGGAGGCTGCAGGAGGCCAATGTGCCTTCTAGGATGGTCATAGCAGGAACACAGCTGGGGACAAGTCACCTCCTGTGGCAGCCTTGTCTCTGCTCTGCAATGCTACTTCTACCCCAGAAAGCAGCACTGCCAGCTGGGCAGATACAAGCTGGGGACAGCTGAATGACTCCAGTACTGGAAATGGGAGGTTTAGTGGGTCTGTCCTGTGCAGCAATGATGCATGCAAAGAGATCCCTGCAGAGAACCTTATTTTTGGCTTGGTGGTTTATTTTAGCAAGGTAAACAAACCAAATATATATACATAGGCTTGGCTTAGAAACAAATAAAACCCCACAATGGTGCCTTGCACACAAAAAGTGTTCTGAGTGCTGTGCCCTGCCCAGAATCTCCCACAGATTGAAACACAGGCTTTTCTTTCTGAACCATAATTAATGTTTTTGCAATATTGCCTCAGAGTTCGCCAGGCCATCTGATGAATCTGACTAATAGGAGAAGATGCTTTTAACCTGTGGGCTGCCAGACAGCTGGGTACCTACTCGGCCACATATATTCGGCTGTCAGGTTGAAAGAAAGGCAGCAGATTCAGGGTTAAGCACTATTCCTGTCATGATTGCCCTGAACTTGCCCAGTTAAATTGCAACAGCATGGGTCTCCATAATTATCTAATTGTTAGTGTTGTGCCTTTACGTAATTTATGATGTAGCATTAAAGCCTGACCTCTGGTTTGAGATGAAGTGCAGTACTGCTGACATCCAAGCTCAAATTAGTAGGTAAGTAAGCACCCAATTAACGATTATGCCACTGAGCTTTCATTTCAATCTGACCACACTGCTACACTAATCAGTTTTCTAAGCCTTTCACCTTCCCCATAACTAATAAGCATTTCTCCTGCTTTTTATGTCTGCAAAAGCCTTGTTATCCTCATAAAAAGCACTCCAAGATTGCTGCTTCCAGTAATTCCTGCATTAAGGCACTGGCCCAGTGGCATATTACCAGCTCTCCAGCCACCTGATCAGTAAAACCCAAGGCAAAAAGCACAGGCACATTGGCATTCTACAGCAGGGAAGAGCAAGGACAAAATCTTTGCAGCGTAAAGGAGTTGTCTGAGGCTCAAAGCAGTGCAGTTTAGGTGAGAATTTGGTCCTGCCAAAGATCACATGGTTTCACAGGAGTTTAAGAACACAGGACAAAGGGTCTGAACGTCAAACCATATTTTGCAGCTCATTAAATTTTGTCAAATTACCACAACAGTGACAGAACCTGGACCATCAAAGATCTGGAGTTCTAATCTTAGATCCATGAATTACCTTTTGTTTGCCATGAGCTAGGAGCGTGCGTGGAGGGGCTTTGCCTACACAGACAACTCAAGCCACATGTGAGACACTGTTATCACCTGTCATCACTGATAATCACACCCCACTTCTTGAAAACCTGAGTTGCAGAGCTGAAGATCTGCTCCTCTTGGAATGAGATTCCTGATGTTCTACAGATATAATAAGAAGTCAAGACTTGAGGCCTGGGCAACAACATCTGCAGCTCTGCATGATGACTGAAGTCAGTGCTGGAACACAAACCTACAGTGGGGTGAACCAATCCCTGCTTCACTGTGACCCCATCCTCTTCACCCTCTCTTCACCTGCAGTTTTCCAGAGCTTCTCTAATCTCTAAAACTTCTATCTTCAAGGCACTTGTAACTTCTTCTTAGTAACCAGCTATTTAAATCTGATCTCAACAGTAAAAGGGACCACTTTGAAAAATCCATGTTTTTTCAAAAGAGGAACTCTTCAGTCAAGCACTGCCACTGGGCCAGACAAGGACTGCAAAGCTGTGACTAAATGTTGAAGTGTGCAGCAAAACTCAACTCCAAACTAAGTGCAAGGAACCAGCATGTTCTGGATGGAATCACATGCAGTTAAAAAACACTAAGGCATAAACAGGTGCAGTAAGCAGCATCAGCAGAATATAAAACAAAACAAAATAGAAAAAACCCAATAATAATACATAATTAGAGTCATGCTAAAGATTGGAATACCACATCAGGGAATGCAATATCCAAATAATGTTACTCACACTGGGAAAAAAATGGCAGGAAAAGCTGCACAGTATAGGAAATTAGTTGTGTGAAATGTGTAAAAAAGCTGACAGAGTCACATAGCTATACAGACTAATTTCCTGTTCCACTGTAGAGACAGCCCTGATCAGCTGGACTTAATATAGTCTTCTCCATGGCAGCTGGGTCGAATAGTGGCCTAAGCACTAGAAAATTGCCTGCCATGTGGATGAGTTTAGTGCACAATAAGCTATGAGGTAAATAAACACGTTTAACATGCTCAAGATAGGACACTCAAGAGTTTTATGACACATCCAGATAGATGCAGCCAGGGAGCTGCTGCAATTTGGCTGATTCAGGGCAATTCATTCATGTGACCCACTTTTAGGGGCCCACAAGCAATTTTCTGCATGACACCAAAATGTTCTAATAGAACCCACACGTCCAAGGACAAAATACCATCACTTCCTCAGAATGCCATGTAGATACAACAATCCCAATGGCAACATTTCAAAAACCAAGCCCCAGTTTAGAAGGTATCACTGCAAACTCTAGTTGGCTGATAATGGCCCCAAGTCATGCCACTGTTCCCAACAGCTTTTAAAAGCTGCTTCTTCTTTCTGAGTCTCACTCACGTACAATGTGGTGCTGATTCTCCAACCCATCTTCTGTTAGCTACTCCATCTGCCAACTTACACAACCACCCGTGTGCTTTTTCAGTGGTACTAATGAGCACCTTGGTGGATTAGGGACTGGACTGCCCACTCATCTCTTACAAATTACCACAGATTTCAAGAAGAAAAACTATTAAGGAATCTATAAGGACTTAAGCCTGGGTTTTATAGCTACCCTTGCCCCGGCTGAGTCAACAAGAAAGCACTCTACCTGACTAATTGGGAGTCACTCTGCCTTCTGACATCCGTGCCTTCAGCTCTTATTCTGAGCTACCCAGAGGAGACTTGGGAATGTTTTAAATTATTGATGAAGATAGGAAACCTATCTCTGAAACGCCTTTGGCAAACTCTTAATATTCTGGGATTTGGCATCGCAAAAGACAATGCCTCTGTCTCACTCATGCTGTTGACGTCTCTCACCCATTTCCTCACACTATAAAATTACAGTTTCTGATCATTTCCATACAGGATGGAGAGGCAAATGCAAAGTGCATTGTTTATAGCTCTGAAAGCTTCCAGGTAATCCATCTTTGGCGCCAGAGTCTGCAAACCTTTCCATTTGCAGAATTTTCATTGATGACAGGAGCCCTCAGAGAAGCCGCCCCAAAGCAGTCAGTTGTCATAAACATATTGGATAATTAACTTAATTATTTATAATAGCACCAGTAAGCAAGCCAGCACTGAACTCACAGGTCTTGCCCTGGACAGCTCACGTTTTAATCAGATGTGAGCAGTGTGCAAGACGCAGAGCAGGGATGACATACAAGCTGCCAGGTGAGTTTATTAATATTTTAGAAAAGGGTTCATCAGTAAAGGACTATTAATATTTTCTGCTCCTTTGACATGAGAGTGTTAAACCTGACCAAGCATCACATGGCAGAGAATATTTTTCCCCACATATTTAAAGGCAATATATTCAAACATGACAATGCCCCACAGAAGTCTTCTCATTATTTTCTTTCTACTCACGTGGTTTCGGATTAACTGTTTTGGCCCAGACTGTACTAACTCTGTCTTCAGAATTAGAAAAGCTGAGCAAAATCACCTTTGGTGCCTCCAGAGAGTTTGAGAACAAGTTACCAAATCCAGGAGGGTTTAGAAACTCTGCTCACTTTCAGTTTTGGTGGCTCAAGAGATCACTCCCCATGAACGGCATTAAGGTTGATACACAGGTATTAATTGCACCACTCTCTCAGAAAAAGCACCAGCTACACTTGTCATTATTAAAGAGGTATAAAAGCAGCTTGTAACTACTAATGGGTGTAATCACCACCTTTGAGAATGGGAAGAGAAAAAGCCCAAAGGGAGAGCAAGAAAGTGTCTGCAGTCAGATGGCAACTTCAGGGTGTGCCAGGAATGGGACCTACCTCTCTCTAGCACCAGACCTGCTCCTCTGTTGCCACTCATTTGCCATTCAATCAAGTTTCTTCTGGTATTACATGTAAACACAGTCTCCCAATATCTACATATCCCATATCTACACACATACATTATACATACACACACGTAGTCTGGCCTCTCTTCATGAAATCACTTCTACCTGGATAAGGGCACCTGGCCATATTGAGAGCAGTGACAGAGGTTGAATTTGTCTTTAACCTATGGATTTTGCAACTGCTGACTGCCAAAATGTGTTTTTTCAGCTGGTTGGTGTACTGGCCATTCATTAATCAACCATCTTTTATTATCCATTAGTGTACATTAAGCTAAAAAAAAACGGATTCAGAGCAGGGATCCCATTCTTTTTGTCTTATCTAATTTTCTGTTCTCAGAGGAAGTTGATATTTTTCCATTTGTAAGGGATAGAATTACTGCAAAAGGGTCTGTCTGCACTGACAGATCTAGCTTTCTCTTCCTCCTCAACTGCTGAGTTATTATTAGAACTGGCAGAATAATTCATAATGAATAATTTGACACCTCTTTTTCCATACATATATCACAAGTTGCCCACATTTATTTGTTACTCCAAATTATTAACAGTAGACTTTTGCCAATAACTCCCAAAAGGGCATTACTGATATAATATATTCCTTGTGTCCTCCCCGCATCAGGAAATCCTTTTATTAAAGTCAGAGTGGGAAGCATTAATTACCCCTTATTTAAAGGTAATAACTCATCATCTGTAATCATTCCTCAGAGATAGATGCTCATGTGATGACCCAAACTACTGCAGTTTGAATTCAGTGTTGGATGCAGATGAAAATTCACTGGGAGCACAAGGAAGAACAGTTTTAGCTTTCTGGGTCATGTCCTTGCAGAAAGAAGTTTCTGTTGGATTATGGCCTTTTCAGGACTTCTTGTGTCCATAAGAAATCCCTCCTGTCCTGCCTAAATGACTTAGGAGGCATCAGAGTCTTTAAGCCACCGAGTGTGATGATTGCACTATGTAGGCTATATTTTCCAAGCTTAAATGGAACTTCAGCAGTGAATTAACCTCATTTTGGTCCCAGAGCAAGGGTGGATATGATCTTTTGGTAGTATGTTATGTACATTCCATTTTGTTGCTTTAAATTTGTAGCAGCACAAGTCCAATGTAGCTCCAGGGACACATTTCTGCTAAGTCCCTAGGCTAATCAGCACACAGCAAGAGGAAAGACAGCCTGTGGACACATCCATTGAACCTCTAACTTTGTGTCTCCTCAGCAGAAGGACAAATAAACATTTCTCATTTGTCTAAAGGATGATGCTCACTCCACACTGTCTTGGTGGTGCATATGAAAAAGAACCAGTCAAAACAATCTCTACCTAGAGTGGGTACATTGCCCTTGAGAGCTTAGGACAGCCTCAGGTACTTACTGGCATTAATATACATTGAAACCACTAGAAAAATACACCACTAGGCTTGTAAACCAAAGCCAAATCCCAAGAAACATAAAGGAACTTGAGGGTGCAAACCCAAGTCAGCCTACAGCAGATGGGTACAAATACAATAACCAAAGGCCCAGCCTAGAGACTTGGAAGCTGCAGGAGCTCACTATTGTCTGGCCCTGACTATACAAAGGTTTTTAGCTATTTCAAGTTCAACAGGTGAGTTTAAACAACCTGCTTAACATAAAACATAAGGCTAAAAACCAGAAGTAAGCTAAGCATATTGGCATTCTGGCACCTTATGCTGAATAATTCATACATAAGGTACTGCAGAAAAGAAACATATGGTTTTGGTCCTCAGTGACTTTTTAAGCAGAACATTTAAGAACTAACCTCAAATGTATACGTCCAGCAAAAACCTTCTTGTGCAGAATGAAAAGAGATCATTACAATTGCAGTCTAGCTCTCCCTTCACCATTTCCCATGGTGATTTAAATTTCCTTAATTGATTTTGTCTTGAAACAAAAGAGGAATGCTTACAAAAATCTCTCCTAAGAGAAGATTGAGAGTGTTATCCCTGTTGCAGTACAACTGGGCTTACCTCATTCTGACACACTAATGGCAGATGCAAGTTTGATGTATTAACAGATACAAAACCCTTCCTTCCAAAAATGAGCACCAGTTGAGGTCCAAACTGTCTACAGAGTTGTCGTACTACAGTCATCAGTGCATCAATTCTCTCCTTGGTTGTTCTGAATACAGTCTCCTGCTGAGCACCATATGCATGTCTGATAGCTGCCATTAAAAATCATCATTGCACACACCAGTCCCTCAAACACAGTCAGTGGAAAATAAACTCAGAAACCCAGCGTGGAAACTGCTGGCAAATGAAGGCTTTTAGCATTATACTCAGCCAAAGTACACAGCTCCTTTACTCTTGGCTAATGCCACATCCTTTCTGAGACACCTAAACCTACGTGCAAAGTGACAGCACTGCTGCAGTTACATCTTTAATCACAGCAGTGGTTAAAAGCCAAAAGTAAGCTAAACATATTGGCATTCTGGCACCTTATGCTGAATAATTCATACGTAAAGTGCTGCAGAAAAGAAACATATGTTCTTGGTCCATAGTGTCTTTACTGTAAAATATTTAAGAATTAGCATAGGATGTATATAGTCAATAGCAGCCCACCAGAGTGGTGTCAGAGTCTATCTGTACCTGCATAGGCTTCCTCACTGTATTGATACAGCATGTATGTATTTATACCAAAGGTTCAAATCCATACAGCAAACAAATTGTTCAGGTTATTCAAGCATTTTGAACACTTCTTTACACTGGACATGGGTGATAACCCTCACTTTCTTATAAGCACTGCATGAAGCAACATGCAAAGCCACAAACACTCAAGAGGGATGTCAAAATTTACAGCCCTTTTAGCATCCAATCTAAGTGGTATTGTTTTACATCTACATAGAAGGCCTTGAATCCCATCTATTCACACCCCTGAGATCAGTATCGGGTCCAGCATATCTGGAAACGCACCCAGACACATGCACACACAGAAGAAACCTTTTGGCATATCGATGAAGAATAGACCTTCCAAAAAAACATCCAGTATACAGATGAGCCCTCAAATTAGTAGCGAAAGCATGACGACTTCAGCAGTGGTGGCTGATGAAGAGACACACACATATACACCTCTGCCACCGATCGTGCTGCTAGGGCATTCATCAAATTAAGTACCAAGAGGAACAACACCTCTGATATCTCTTCATTTGGGGCTCCAGTAAATGAAGCACTAGATTAGGCCTGACAGAGGCCTAATGCAGCTTGAGCTTTTCCTGGTGTAATTAATTGGAACTTCGCCAGCTTGACAAATTGGAATGATGAATCTATCTTGTATGAATAGAAAAAAAATGCATAATCAGTCAAAGATTTAGTTAAGACAGCTTCTCTCTGACTCCCTGCCATAGCTAAATCCATTAAGGCGAGGAAACATCACTTTAAGAAAAGGCACTGCTCTCCCTATGTTCAATTTATAACTTTTTGTTCTTGAATTTAATGGTGCAGTCAACCTGGACAGATTTGACTTTGGAGGGGAGAGGAAGGGGGAGGTGGGAAAGGTTGTTTTATTTTTAGCATTCTAATCTTCCCTGTGCCTGGGTAGTCTGGGAAACAAAATAGTCACTTTGGTTTGAACATACATTCCTGGGGTTGAATTTTAAATCTTTGGGGTTGCACTAGGGAATCTAATAAGAGCACCCTACATACTTTGCCACTGAGATGATTCTGTGATAAAACTTGCTTGTCAAGTTTTTCCCCTACTAACTTGTTTAATTGCTAGTAACATTTAGGCAGTAGAGGATGTGATGGATTGACTGCTCTGCCAGCACTGCTTTTTCCTCTCTAATTACCACCTAGTTGTAAAGGCCCTTTCCTGACACATTTAATGGAGAGGCAGAGAGAAAACAGGTTTGCTTACTTTTAAAATATATTTTTATCATTCAGCAGTTATTTTCCATATATTTAATTTAAACCATGTGCTTCCCTTCTCCCCACCTCACTTTGCTCAGCCATAAGACCCAAATTTCGAAGAATCAATTAAGCAGCTAATATCCCCATTTGTACTGGATGTTTAGAAAAACTGTACATTTCCTCTTCGAGGCTGTGGGTTGCAAAATAAGTTACTTACATGTGATGGAAGAAAATGCTTATTGGTTAAGTGAGAGTTGACAATGATGGTTTTCATTTCAAACAACCCAGAATTCCTCCTTGGCTCACAGATGCGAAAGCACCAGGCAAATGTTGAGCTGACATAATGCAAATGACTGGCCATAGATTTATTTGACAAACAGTTGAGCAGACAGCCCTATATTGCACTCACTTGTACCCCACACAACCCCACCGGAGCCAGGAGGATTGTGCTGGCAGGAACGAGAGCAGAATTAAACCCAAACACTGCGGTTCACGCATCGAGCCATTTGCTTTTGGCCACTGGCCAAGCTGACAGCCACATTTAAATAAGCCACCTGCTGAGTAGGGAGTTTAGAGAGCTAAGTGCTCGGGAGAGCTTTAGCCCAAAAGTATATTGAACTTACGCAATAAGGCGTGAAGCAAGAGGATTTCAGTGACAAGGAGTACTTGAGGCCATATTATGGTCCTGACCTCTTGTTCTAGGTCAGATATAGAATAATTTTTGGGATCCTCCCCTTCCTTGCTTATGCTACCTAAAATATATCAGACAGAAGCTCTGTCCAGAGAACACCATTCCATACGTGCTGCAAGGAGGGACCTATACACAGCAATGCTCAAATTC
>NW_008664518.1:12147-12734 GCF_000695815.1 Acanthisitta chloris | reverse complement strand
AGGAATGTTTATTCAGAATACATTTCTCTCTGATTAGATATTTTTGTGATTTTATTACTTAGAAGCACTGGATTATCTGGGTCAGAGGCAGGAGTCTTTTCCTAGGAGTCATGAGACCCCTCTCTTCCCATGCCACTAGACCTTCTCAAAGTCACCTCGTCATCTCTTTTGATTCAGTTCTCACCCTCCTCGTCAATTTTGACAAAGATGTCTGTAAGCACCTGGAGGCTGAAACAGGACTGTGCACTTTCTGCTGCTGATTATGTGTGAAAAAATAACAACTTCCTGCTAGTACCAATCCGGTGACAAAAATCTCTCCAAAGAGAGAGACTGAACAAAGTGACAGCAAGGCGAGCAGTTCTGCTGTTCCAGTCTGTAACAACAGCAGATTGCAGAAGTGTTATTTGGCTCTTTCATAGCCCCAAATTGTTCAAATCAAATCTAACCAAGTTACAGCTACAAAGACCCCCAGGAAAGAGGCTTGCTCAGTGTTAGCCAGGACCGTCCCTTCAGCAGTCAGACTCCGCAACTACATTGCTTTTCCTTTGAACTTCAGCAGGGTACACCCGAAGTATTTGAATTACCTA
>NW_008664518.1:10155-11923 GCF_000695815.1 Acanthisitta chloris | reverse complement strand
ACTTACAGGTCATTACTCACCCAACTGTCATTCCACTTTTAACCTCCCCAGCCTGTGTTTAAAACTGAGTATCCCCTTAGCTATGCTCCTAGAAAACACTGTAAGACCTTAATTGAAATAAAAATGTTCTTTTCAGTGCAGAAAAGCTCCTATTTAGATAGAGTAGATGACAGGCAAATGATTCTAGTGGCAAAGTACTTCAACCTTTATTCTTTACAGCATAATATAACACTGATCTTATGTAATGGACATTTAAGAGTTTACTAATTGAGCAGCTGTAGCCAAAAGATCTAAAAGATATTACAGAAACATACTTGCCACAGAAGGTCCCACTCCCCAAAGTGGTTTTGCAGAACTTGTCCAGGAAGGATTTGTTTCTGGCCACTTCTCAGACCCTGCCCTGATAGTCAGAATGATGTGCTCACAGCTCACCATATCATGCTGTTTGCCCTTTGCAACTGAGACCAGCAGTGGGTTGTTTAACCATAACACAGGCTGTGGCTGTGTCACCCCACACAGGACCACAGGAGGTCCCGGAGAACACAGAAGTGACCTGTGAGCTATTTGTGCATACCCACAACCCCTGCACAGCATCTCCCTGCAGATCCACCTTCACACCCCATACCTGCCTCTGCCCTCAGCTGCTTCTTGATGCAATCAGAGAAATACACTAAAACATAAAGCCTGTAAAACAGAGGCATGAGTCTGAAGTATCTGTGTCTGGGTTTGTGCCTCCAAAGGGCATTTCAGCCTTATAGAACAGTAGAAATTTTAATTCAAGTTTGGAGTTCAATTTTTCTCCATCGCCACACTGAATACATGATCCTTCCTGCCCAGGCACATACCTGCCCCTTGTACAGAAGGTTTCTTTTTTCCTGTAGAGATTTCAATTCAAACTTTGAGCTCAATTTTTCTCCATCTCCGCACTGAACACCCAATCCCTCGTACATGCACACACACCTGCCCCTTGCACAGAAGGTTTCTTTTTTGTTTGTTTTTTAACTCCCCTTCCTGCACCAGGATGATCAATCACCTCTGTCTCCTGCTAGTCATGTCCCTATTACAGAAGATCCTGTTCCAATAAATGATTAGTACGTGCAGAATGCATTAAAATGAATTATAATAGCAATCTGATCCTCAGAGCCTCAGCAGAACCTTTCCATCACAGGTGACAGCTGGTTCCCTTGGGCTTAGCTCTGGAGAGAGAGCACCAGACCTCAAAACTCAGTCCAAAAACTTTGGATGAACCTGACCAAGTACATGGAGTGTGTAGTTCTCCCATTGTCTCCAGACTAGGAGAGATGTATCTCAAAGATTATTCAACAAGCTGTTGTACACAACCTGGTCTCAAACAAATGTAAATGCTTTTTTTCATATATTATGTGATTACAGCCTCTATCTGCCTATGGTGCTATGTTTTATTACAGGCCACCAAAAATAATTAGTTGGTGACCCAGAAAACTGATATATAAAATCCTTTTAATCACCAATATGGCTTTCAATTATATAGTGTAAACTTATTAACCTTTTTACTGCTGAGATTTGATTTATGGAATTCCAGCTGCATTAACATTACTGGAGGAGATAGGAAGTGCCTTGTATGACGCGCTGGGATTAACAACTGATAGCTGGCTTTGCCATCAGAGAGTCTCACAGGGCATAGGCAGCATCCTGCAATCCCCAGGGGCTCATTTCTATCCAAGCTGTGTGAAAAGTTTGGTCTGTGGAGTTAGACTGTGTAATTTCTGTCACTTCTTATACAAACCAC
>NW_008664518.1:9687-10120 GCF_000695815.1 Acanthisitta chloris | reverse complement strand
CGGGTTGTGTGAGCACTGGCTGCATTAATAAACAATAGGGACAAAGATAGGGCTGCATTTGTACCTCTCCTTACTCAGGCCAGAAAATACCTTCTTTCATTTTAACTGAACAGGCATTTCCCCTTTTTAGTTGTAGTAGAACTCCAGAAAGTTCCCAGAAATTTATAGATCGGATTAAGATGGTTTGTTCACTTTTTACTGATACAGAAAGAGCATTGGCTGCATTAATAAACAATAGGGACAAAGATAGGGCTGCATTTGTACCTCTCCTTACTCAGGCCAGAAAATACCTTCTTTCATTTTAACTGAACAGGCATTTCCCCTTTTTAGTTGTAGTAGAACTCCAGAAAGTTCCCAGAAATTTATAGATCGGATTAAGATGGTTTGTTCACTTTTTACTGATACAGAAAGAGCATTTAATGCACAAGGTCTT
>NW_008664518.1:0-9672 GCF_000695815.1 Acanthisitta chloris | reverse complement strand
CTTCCCATGGGCTGTGTTCTACAGATAATGGAGAGATCAGCAGAGGAGACAAACAGGCCACAGCGAAGCCATGCTAATTAAAAAGCCAAATTACTAATCTGAACTAGATGATGCATCAAGATCCAGTAAAAGATATGGACATCTAAAAGGTAAATACTGCCAACACCAGACTTGATTGAATCAGCCAAGAATGGAAAGACCTGTACTTCTAGCCCCCACAAGTCATTATATTCAAGCTTTAAGAACATGCACAGAAATACGGAATTTTGCCATAACTTCCATTCACAGCCCCCCCATTTCTTGATGGCTCATTATTTGGTTTTTAATCACAATCAAATAAAGTAGCAATGTTCTGTAAGATCATTTCTGCTGCAATCACCTAACTACTTCTTTCACATCTTGGGAGGACTAAAATAATTTATAGATTTGGGTCAAATTTTGCAAGTAAGTATCAGTTTTCAATTTTCCAATCTTACACTTTTCAATTTTAGAAACCATTTTACAGTTAACCTATTTTTCAGGAATTTAAATGTGTAAGCATCCCCAAATGACACAAAGTAGCAAGGTGAAATGACCAACATTCCCCACAAAATGACCCAACACTCATCATTCACTTTGGTTTTGTTCTTTAGACTTGAAAAACCTTTGAACGCCGCAGAGAGGCAATGTGAGTGGGTGCTTTGATAACCTGGGCAAAAGCCATCATCTTTTATAGAAGGGAAATGCCAATATTTTATAGAATCCTAGACTGGTTTGTGCTGGAAAGACCCTTAAACTCATCTCGTTCCAACTCCCCTGCCATAGGCAGGAACACCTTCCAGTAGACCAGGTTGCTCCAAGCTCCATCCAACATGGCCCTGAACACCTCCAGGGATGGGATATCTGCCATCATCTTTCTCAGGATTAAATTGAATGAGACACAGTTTCCCACACAGGCACTGCCTTGCCTGCTAAACAGTCAGCCCCATTCCCTTCAGGCAGTGCTCAGGTCGCTGGTTCTTTTGCAGACACAGATCTGTCACGGTTCACTGCAACCCACACACTGGACAAAGACCCCCAAATCCTGTCATACCTGGACATCCAGCAGATTTATCCCAAGCCAGCTCTGTCATGTCCTTCTCCACAGCTGAGATTTCCACTGCAGCACACGTGTTACTGCCAACCAGCTCACACCAGCTCCTCTGGGTGCTAATAAGGCCCATCACAGAGACAGGAAGATTTTAAAGTGTATGCTGTGAAACAAGGAGAATAAAAATCAATGGCACTACATAATCCAGTCAGTGGCTTTCTTTGCTCACAAATCTTCATTTGTTCAGCTGGGAAAATTATGAAGTGTCTAGGAATAATGCCATAAAGGTGGTCAGTGACAATTACAACATAAAGACTAATAGAGAGGGTGGTGTGAATCTGGTATATTCTGTTCTGCTGAAGCCCATTTATAATTTTTAGTAAAAACAGTAACACTTTACAATAAGTGGACATCGTTTAATGCTCAATTACTATGAAATTCCTTTGGAAATATATATTAAGCACAGCAGCTCTATATTTATACCAGGAGGGTTCCTTGAGATTGATGTTATCACAGGGAATACTAGGGGAATGTCAAGTCCAACACCAGTGCATTCAATATTCTTGCCCTCTGGTCAGGTATCCTTTCCTCCCCCACCCTGACATTTGAGATGAGTCCTTATCTATGTGGAGAGGAACAACATAAATTATATACATGCTGCATTTAAAAAAAAAAAAAAAGGATTTGCACCACAGGCTGGCAAAGCCTTTAGCAATGATTAACTGAGACATTTTTGAATAACAATACAAAAAAGTGCAGCTCCTAAACAGGCAATTTTCTCTTGAAGGCCAAGAGGCTTCTAAACGCCTACATTTATAAAACAAGCATTATTTCAGATAAAACACAAAACCTTTACAGCAGAACTAACTTCAGCTTACTGAAGATTTCTCTTAGCAAGAAAAATACCATAAACCTTTTGTCTTCTACTTGCAGAAGCTCTTGTGCTGCAACATCTTTAGCCCTACCTTACCATCAGAGTTCACGACAGTGATCCGAGCCCTCCACCATGCTCAGCACAGGTGGGATTAGCCTGGAAAGCAAATGGGATCTCCTTGATCCCCTACAGCTGCCTGCCTCTATGCTTTCAGCCCCAGATATCAGTGATGTGACTCACCATCCCTCTTTCCTGGCAGTTTGTGGGAGAACTTGCTTGTCTCAGAGATATTTCTGAAGAAAAGCAAGGAGATGTCATCAGTGAAGTAGAAACTGAACCCTAGCAGGGTATGGCTGGACCTCACTGAAGAAGTCTAAAACCAGAGACTCCCACATTTCGTTTAGCTACAATCTCTCTTAGCAGCAGAGGCCACAAAAATGGTTGGACTTGGTTTGGGAAATGCAGTTTGTGGAGCCAAATCCAAGGTTATCCTTTCTGCCTGGGTGTACCTACAGCCAAAGGCTCTTACATGAATGTGATCCCTAACGTGACTGCACACAAAATCTACCACCTGAGGGTGGTAGTTAACTGGCTTCTGTGGACCAAGTGTGCTGCCCTACTTGCTTTGCAGTGAGGACTAACAAGACTAAACAAGGTTTGAAAGATGGCAGGTACCAGACACAGGTCACCAGAGTCCTCAGTTTGCAACACTGCTAGGATCCAAGGCAAATTTAAAAGAGTACATCTCTTTCCAGGCAATAAATATAATCAATAACTCCTTAAGCATCTTAGGAAAAAGAACCATCAGTTGGAGAAAAGGGAGCATCCTAAAGGCTCCACTACAACTAACATCTTCCATTTAATCTTAAATCATACTTTGCATCCTCTGCTGCAACACTATTTATCCCAGGCCTCTGAGCAGCTTAGACACCTGGCATAATAGCCCATTAATTACTTCAGCATGGGAAATATATTTTAATATCTTTCTCTTTGATGCTCATTACTAAACACTTCACGCATTCCCAAATACACATCAACAGTTCATTCTTCTTCCTTTTAGAAGTAACAAGCTTTATTTTACAGTTTGACTTTAATCAACATCTCCCTCAACCCTGTGTGATGTGATAATGTTACACCCTCATCCAGGGTCATCAGTTCATTTAGGAACTCAGGACAAGGTATTTATATTTTGCTGCACTCATGTTCTCATCCTGTTAAAGGTGATTACAACATCAAGTTCTGTCCAGTGTTTCAGTCTCTGAAGATGAAAGGTGACATGAGGTACAATGGTAGCAGGTCAGCATTTTCAATAAGCATCCATCTGTAAATAAGTCCCTTAAAATATTGCAGCAGTGTGAGAGGATGCTGCACCCTAATTGGGTAGAGTGAAAAGCCACAGGGCTTATAAATATAACGTGTAGGTGATCTGTCTTGCCAAAAAAGAGGAGGTTCGTTATATGAAGGACACATTATCCTTTTCTCTTCCTATGATTCAGCATGGTAAGTAGTCATTCCTAATTGGCTTACAGCTTAGTATGAAATATTAGGATGCCACACAATGTGATGACACAGCTGGATTCCTAAGGGAAGCCGAAGAGTGATCTGAGAACAGAAGAGGGACAAGAGCAGATGCGAGCCTGGAAAAAAATTATTGTAGCTTACAGAGTAGCATGTCATTCTTTATCCTCCTCCTCCTGCGTGCAGCATGCTGTGTACAGCACACTGCTTTCCTGGTAGAGAGGCAAGAGACCTGTCATTTCACAGTTCCTAAATAAAACGTGGGGGGGGGAAAAGTGATTGCTGGGCCTATTGAAACAGGAAGAGGCAAGCAGGGTGAATCAATCCAGGCAATAGCTGCCTCGTCATGAAAAATACACTGCACAAATTTCACCTCTCTTTGTGCGTCAAATGATGATTTCCTCAAATTTATTCTTGACTGGAGAGGATTTGCCAAATTACCGAGTCCAACAATCTGTGGGTCACTCACAGAAGTTTGGCATTCAGGAGACAAGCTGTATGAGCAGGCACCCAGGTCGTGTGCTGGGAGCTTGTTTCTGGCCCTGGCCTTGATTCAGGAAGGTAATTAAACAGCTGCCTACCTGAAGTCAATAGGGCTATTCACATGCACTTAAGTGCTGCTGACGCCAGGCTGAGGGGAATAGACTTCTCAGGGGGAGATTTTTGCTGCAAATACTAGTGCTAATTCAAAATTCACTTTCTACAAAGTTCTTCCCCTGCAGTCAGCTGAAATTAGCTATATCCACTGTGGTGCTTGCCAGGAAACCTGATAGAATATCGCCCAAAGTGAACATAAAGGAGAAATAAACACAGCAGAAATTAATAACAGGAGTTCAGACTGGTAGGTTGGAGAAGATGTGTTATAAATTTCATCCAGCTGTAATGCAAATTCTGCCAAATGATTGGGAACATCTCCCTTTTTATATCACTGTTTCACTACATATTAATAGCAACCAGTTACTGATGCAGTACTAAAATATTAATGATATGGTCATAAACCTGAATCAGTGCCTAACTTGGCAGAACAACGTAGGGCAACTTTTCAATCACGTGTGAACAAACCCAGTTTTCAGAAACCATTTTGTTACTGCAAGACAATGTGAGCAGAAGTAATTGCAGGGCTATTTTAGGCATAAAAATTGTTAGTCTTCCTTGGAAAATCAACAGCCCCATTGAGGTGTACAGTATGGGTGCTCAGATCTTTATGCAAGGCTGAGAGAATCTCAAACCAGGCAGAAACAAAGTTCATGCAATTAATTAGTAAGATTTCATCTGTGATTTCATCTGCAGCTGGTATGACTGACTTATATCTGTGCATTAGAGACAATAGCCTCCAGCCCCTGGGGATGGATTGTTTCAGCAGGCTTTAGCCCTTTGTTCTGGACTGAGCTGGAATATGGTCACCAAGGAAGACAAGAAATCCAAAGCAAAACAGCAAAACCCAGAGCTTTCACACCTGCCTGATGTAAGAACAGGTGAATTTAGCAACTCTGCATTGTATCATCTGTGACTGCAACAGAAATTTGGAGATGTTAGGAGGTTTTAAAAGTCAAAGACTTCTCTTGAACATTTTACATTTTCCAGTCTGTTTCCCAAGCCACCCTTCTCAGGGCAGCCAGAGGCCACTGCCAGCTAAACAAGGCAGCCTTTGGGGTGCCTGATTGGATCTGTAAAAGAGACACAGATCTTGAAGCCTCCTTTGCTTCTTATTTTAGCTGTGATCCAGCAGAACTGGGTGGTCCATTTTATTCTTCAGATTTGTCCCTTTCCATGAACATCTAAGCTCCTTTCACACACCTTTAATTGAAGCTACAAATCAAGGTATGGGAGGACACAGAAGGCTTCTGTGTACCCTGTACAATTCCCAACAGCAGCTAGCACCCCAGGAAGAGCTGGAATACTAAAAGAATATTTTATTTCGACATTTCCACAGGACTCAACTAATGGCTCACACTCATAGCATCACTCTTCCTCCACCCCGTCAGGATCCAAAAGAGGATCTGAAGGAAACTCAGATATAGCTGACATTTTATGTAGGTGTATCAATACTAAACCAAGGTCTTTGCTTTAAAGGTCTTTCACTGCTTCTCCTCTGAGTCATCAGTGCACAAATAAGCTGACTTTGATCATGACTGAATTTTCAGTTTAGAAGTGCAGAGAATGGCACGAAATTAATTATGTCACGGAAAAAAAAGGTCCTTTTCTTTTGGTTTTTTGTTGCAGTCACATAAATGAGGACCCCAAATCCCACTGAGATATCACTTAACATTGTTAGCATCTGGAAGGCAGGGCTGATCACTGCAGCAATGTCTTTATTATTTGCTGACCAGAGTCACTGCAGTCACTTACAGCAATGATAATCTTTCTTCATTATATCTGCAAGCAGATGCCATCGAGGTGTGACTGACAATCATCCCTTCCAGAGTAAGTGATCATAGGGTTTCCATTGCTCTCACTTCCATTGGCTCCTTGTTTATTAATAACACAACTGCAATTTTAGTGTTGCTTCTGCTCAGGTGGAAGATAAGAAACATTTATTTAATTGACATCTGTCATCAGGAAAGTTTCTCCTACAACTGCAGCAGTAAATAATAGAGTCTGACTGCAAATCAAGTTGCCAAAACAAAGAATTTTTTAGGTTTACAAGTTACCAGAGTGGGAGGAAAACTGCCCATGTTTTGAAACTTGTTCTAGCAAGACACTGGAAATCTCCCACACCTAAAGTCTACTCTAAAAACCCCAAAAAAATTGTCTCTTGGAAGAAGACAAGTCAAACATAACTCATTCCTTTATTCTTTTTCTCTCTTACCATGCTTTACAGATAATTGTTTCATCTCGTTCTTCTGTTTCCAAGAAAGACCTTTCTAAATCCTCAGGCAATATTCAGAGGAGGCAGATTTTTCTTTGAGTGTTCAAGGCTGATCTGATCAATTTGAAAAAGAGAAGGTTACGGTACATTTTAAACCAAATACCCCATAGAATAAAATCTCAGGGGTCATTCTAAAGAAAAATATATTTTGTTAGCAAGTAAATGCAAAGAAATGATAACAGGGATTAGGTACAACCCCCTTTCTCATGTGTCCTCTGGGATTTTCTGCATTGTTCTCTCTGTTTAAAGGGTTTAAAATGCAAAGGTAACACTGCTGAAGTCCTGGACATGTGAGTTCTGTTCTCTGGCTGGAAATGTAGTGCTGTGAATCAGACAAAATTCTTCCCAGATGTTTTGCCCCCACATATTTTTGTCCTTTTTCACTTGTGAAAACTATGAATTCTCTCCAGCCACAGACTTTCTCCCAGCATATGATGTACCACAGAGCCCCACAATCTTATCTGAAGCTGTTTGGGCCCAGCTGCAATGTAAACAGTCTTCACCACTGGGACTCCCTGACAGGGCTTACAGTCTCTCTTTGCAACAGCAAATTTCCATTGAAATACAACTACTTCCTCAAGGTGAGCATTTCTTAAGGCCTCAGGAATCAGAGCTGGCATAACGTGAAATTTGCTTCCCCCTTTACGAACTCTGGCTAAATAAACTTGTCTTCCGGACACATTTAATTTTCCTGTCCTTCATTCTTTTCTCCCTCTTGTTGATTCCAAAAGGAGACCACACGGACCAACCATCACAGCCAATTTGATTTCCAATTTTCTGAGTAGCTTTGCAATCATATTCCCTTTGTCACCTGAATGCAGTATCGAATTTGCAGCCTGGGTGTGAATGACTTGTGGAATTATCTCCCTTGGACAAGACACCAAAGCAATTCAAAAGCCAGTAAACAGAATGCAGAAATACCCCCAAATAGGATTACATCAGGGTTCAAATCCTAACCCTGTTACTTCACAGCTATTCATTTCTCCTTTCCTGATTCCCTTCTGGCTAATATTTTCCTACCCAGAACTCAGTTCACATCACCACAGCGATCAAATATATTCTGTAAAGTTACTAAGTCTGCATGAACCTCTAGAGCTTGGCAAGCTGTGTTGTAACACCAAAATATGTTCTTGACAACCACTGACCCCAAAAGCTGATGTGATCAAACACATCCCCCCATGAAAGAAAGAATCAGGCTGTAATCAGTTTTACCATTTTAAGGAAAATAAATCCTAATCCTTTGCCATTCTCTGGTATTCCTCTAATTGCTGTTTCCTTACACATTCAGATATCTACAATTTGGTTCCGTTGTTTGAACGTCACTTGGAATCAAATCAGTGTTGCGGATACGATGTCTTTGAACCTTTTAGTCCAGCTGTGAACTTTGGGCTTAATCCTTTAGGGCGCCCCTGTCTAGCAAGCTTTAATGTATATTAAATTTTCTAAAAGGAGAGGGAAAGTGGTCAAAGCAAGATAGTGCAAGGTTCTGTGTTTCATAAATTAATAAGCATCACCAACTGCATTGCTTGACCCTTTAAACTCTGTGAAATTAATATAAGTAGACAACCAAAGTGCACTTGGCCCCTGAAGAGCCTTGGAAGTTCACTTAAGCAATCCAAGTTTCCTTAAAGTTTTATAAGCCAGCTTTTAAAGCAAGTCCTTTGTACTTATTACTGGTGACAGTGAGCATTACAACAGCCAATGAACCTTTGCTGACTTCCGACCCCAATATGGTAGAGCACAGTTATCAAGGGAAATATCAGAATCAAAGCTTGTATATTACATTGAGGTCCTGACTCTTGCAAGAGCCCCCCATAGACTCCTCAGAGTATGTCAGGGAAATAAACAGCTAATATTCTCAGACATCTACTTATGATGTATGGATATGATTGTTTACTTAAGCACTTTTGGCATAGTAACACCCACCCACACCCCCCAAATAAAAACTGAAACCTGCTGTGAAGAAAGCTGTGGTACTCTCCGTTCCCTTGCAAGAAGACAAAATTTTAAGATCTTTTATTTATCTTGGAAAAACCCTCCACTTGGCAGTGGCAAGTCAAGCAACAGTAAGTGTTCATCTTCACCGATTAATGGATTTGAATTATTAAATGGCACTAGGTAAGCATAGTGAGGAATACAGTCTTCTCTCAGCCCTCACACAGGGTGAGACTGCCTTGAACAAAGAGGACAATGTGTATCCACACCTACTGCGTTCTGGCACTAATCCTGCAGTCACTTGTAATACTTGAGTTAGCATCCTGTAGAAATGAGATATCTCAGCACTGCCAGCTGATTATATTTTTCATAATGTAAAAGGTTCTTGCTGAATTATTCAGGTGTTTTTCCCACTGCTTAAAAAAAATAAAAAGTATAAAAGAAGAAGAAAAAAGAGCAAGACAGAACCATGAAGGCAGACAAGAATCTGGGAATAAACAGGCTGACAGGGAGTGCTGCCCAGTATTAGTAATTATTATTGGACTGTAAAGCCCAATTAACGATGATATTTAAGCTAAACTTTTCAAAAGGGCAAGCAGAAATTCAAAAGCAGACAGGTTTTTGATGCTATGAGAAATCACAAGATTATCTGCTGAAGGGCATCAAACTCTATCGCATGTGTGCCCCTCCAGCAGCACAGTCACAGAGGGCACATGTTATCTGTTCTCTCTACCTGTTTAGAACATTTGGGTGAAGCTTTTGGGGGCATTTAATGACACTGGTTTCCATTTGTTGATCTCATTTTTCTGCCTAGATCTGGATGTGGACAAAGACAATAATGTCACAGCACAGGGAAAATAAATACTTAAACATAGATTCATATTTTATATACATACCATACATGATCATACATAAAAAATAAAACCCAAATAGAAAGCAGAACTCAAGTATAAGAGAAATAATGGATGAAATTTCTTACTAGAAACACAGATAACAAGAGATAGATGGAAAAAGAAGGTGCTTTCGAGGAATGTGGCTCACAGCTTCCACACAAAGTAGATGTTACCAGGGTCAGGCTGATGACAGGGTTGCAGTCCCTGCCAGGCAGATCTCTGCTCTGAGAACAGTGAAGTTCATTTAGCAACTCCCTGATTATTACATATAAATTGGACCATAAGTGAACCTTGAAATTCTTTGAGTCTATTCTGACACATGTTGCTCCAATTTAGATTGTTTGTGACTGTAACCAAGCAATGATTACTGAAGATGAAATCACATGAATTGATCATTAGAATCACAGATTCATAGAATCAACCAGGTTGGAAGAGACCTCAAAGATCATCCAGTCCAACCCCACCATGGATACTAGACCATGACACGAAGTGCCACGTCCAGTCTCATCTTGAA
>NW_008664517.1:0-1009 GCF_000695815.1 Acanthisitta chloris | reverse complement strand
TACTTAGCTCACCATTAAAATCGCCCTGTTGTATAGTTTCAGAATGCATATGCACACATTGAGGTGATCTTGAGATGTTTAATACTATGCGGTTGTGAATTTGTCTTGCCTTTTACTGTTTCTATGATAGGTAAGCATACATAAAATGCTCTGTAATGTTAGTCTTGTGATCCTTGTCACAATGGGAAAACATATTTAAATAATGATTTCAGCAATATACAGGTTTTACTTTTCACATAAAGAAGAGGAGGATTTTCTCTTATTTACTCCAGGTTGTTTATTAAAGATACTAAAGCAATTTGGAATAGTTCACTGGTGTGACAGATAACCATATAACCTCACAAATCTCTAGACACAGAGATACTTCACTAACTTTAGAAGTCATCCACCAGTACTTGAATGAGAAGGGCAGAAAAGTCAAAAGATGTGCAGAAGGAAGAGGCAAAGGAGCTTCACTGAGACTTGGGAGTAAAAAAAATGCATATTGGAAGACATAAAGAAAAAATCTACATGGAAATCAGACAGAAAAGAAACCAGAACAGTAAAAGAAGATACATGCAAAAAACTTGCTGGAGTTTTCCTCTGCCTGAGGAGTGGACCACATTTTGCAGAAAAGGACTACAGATGCACAGCTTACATCAGATTTTACAGAAAGAAGGGCTTTATGCTTTTTTTACAGTGCTCTTACAGATAAAAAGAAAGTTTCATTTTAAGATTTATGGGGAATATTTGATCTATCAAATAGTAGTATTAAAGAAAAATTGCTTTGAAGTGAGCCTAAAGAAATGTTGTTTTAATCACATTTGCTGACATTTAAAACACTGTATCCCTAAAATCACAGAATTATTGATGTCTTATAAAATTCTGAAGTTTAAGATATCTTCAGTTTTTAAAGCTGAAGGACCACATTGGTTTATGTATTTTATATTAATAGAATTTCTTCAAGGATTGGTTTTAGTTTTAGTTGGGGTGGGGAATTTTTGGCACAGAAAACCTTTAATCATAGTCC
>NW_008664516.1:0-6224 GCF_000695815.1 Acanthisitta chloris | reverse complement strand
GTGCAGTGCTAAGGGGTTAATCAAAGAGAATGAAAGGTCAAACGTAGACACCTTAATCCATGTCAGTGTGAAAGGTATTATCACCCATGGAAAAACAAGATACTATAATCCTTAGTACTTTGTCTGGAAGGCAGCACACTTAATAGAATGATACCAAAATAGATGTTCTTCCAAATGTGTACAGCTTGTTTCCTGGTTTTTTTTTCCCCAAAGTAAAATTTCTTGCTCTATTTTGAAAATTAATTGGTGAACTCTTTGCTGTTCTGAGATGTTCCTTGAGGGTACTGAGGACCAGCAACAGAGGTAGCAAAACAAAGGCAGCTGTTACAGCTAGAGTGTGAGCTAAGCTATGATACTGTGAATCAGTGCATCCTCAAGGATGTGCAGGTTTGGCTCCCAAGCAAACATAATGCAGGGAAGCGTGGAAGCAGTAGTGCTGTGCCCTCCCAAAGCTGCCACATGAGCTTTACTTTAGTAAGGAAAATTATTGTGCAGATGTTTGAATGTGTGGCTGTCCTGCACTTAGTAATGGAATGTTTAAGAACATGGAACAGCATGATAAAATGCATTTGAAGGCAAAGTGGTTTTGAACCCCTTTTCTTCTAAGTGCTTTTTAGGAAGCTCATGAGTAAAGAAATATTTACTTAATTTGAGAAAAACTGTCATTGTCATATCATGATAAGCTGCTAATAAGAAAATCAAGAGGAAAACAATAAAGTCAGAAATCTGACAGCAGAGTTCCAGTTTCAAAACACATGTTGATTCTTTTCCCATGCTTTCTATTTCTGACTATTGTACATCAAGTAAAGAGACTGAGGAGGGAGAAAACACTGAGTAACTCCAAGGGTAACAGACTAACTCCCCCTGGCAGGGAGAGGAAGTAAAACTATATAAACTTTTAGGTTTGGGCAACAAGAATGAGGGGAGAAAGGAGAAAAGATGAAAACCAATAGGAGTTTATAAAGAGGAAGATGAAAAGGTGACATACATCCTATAAACAGACTGGGAGGGGCATGCATGGCTTCTCAATTATCAAGCTCATGCTGCATCTTTGTACATCATGTGCTGCCTGCTTCAAGCAAAGGGTCTGGCCAGGCTGTGCTGATGCTAAAGAAGGGTTAAATGGTGGATAACTGCCAACAGAACAGTTTTTAGAAAAGTCAACTAGTGCATTTTTCTCCTTGCGTGAGTGCCCCAACATGGAAGTACAGCTGTTCAGTGGTTTTCTGGAACGTTCCACTATTTGCATGGCTCCCTCTGAGCTAGAAATGCTGTTCCTATACTTCATCTGCTGATTGTTAAGATTCCACTAGCCAAGGATCTATCAGTAACTGACAAACCTGAATGACTTAGAAGTAAAGGAAGAAATAAATGAATTAGCTGAAATTAGGAGTTCAGTTAAATCATTCTTTGTTCTGGCTGCAACTAATTATAGCTTTCACTCTAAGCAGCGAAATACTGTCTAAATATTGACCTTGCCCAAATGCAGTAGTAGTTTTAGATATTTCCAGTTACCTTTTGCTGTATCCTGTTTTTTGCCTTGTCTTCAATCATGCCACTCACTGATGCACTGTCAATCTGATCTCACTTTCCTGCTGTGAGGTTGTCTTCAGTTATTATCCATTTTCTGTGCCTGTAAGAGAAATGCTACTCAACTACAATAAAAGGAGATAAACACCACAAATAGTAACCAAGCACTCTAGCTAGCACTGTATATAGTGAATACCTGCAGTTTTGCCATCAAACAAAACCCAAATGGAATGAAAATTGTAAAAGACACCTGACAGACCAAAATCTCTAAGTTTTTCCGATGACGGTGCAACAGAGAATACTAACAGCATGTCATTTGAAGCATGGTATTTTCCTACCCTCAGCTGCAATTCACTTGAAAGCTCAAAGTAATTTTAGTATAATCCATCATTTATCTGCAGATAAGACCATAAATGATTAGGCCAGCAATTCTATTTCATATGTCCCTTGTCTTGAACAATGACAGCTGTTAGGACTTACCATCAAGATAAGCTCTTTTCATTTGTTTGGTACAGTTGAGGTAAAAAAAAATTAGGTATCATAACTCCCCTTGTTTATCAAATTTGTTAAATTCCCCAAAGCATTCAAAAGTGACAAAGATTCTTCTAGGGTACATCTGGCAATTTTCTTGTTTTTTTGTTTGTTGGTAAAGGGTGAGTTTTAGAAGATGGTACAGAACATGATGTGAGTGCTCTGGGTAGAACAACTGTTTACTGGTGAAAGTGATCTTAAGAGAAAAATTTGTTGATGGAAAGGAAGCTAAAAGAAATACTGTCATTAGCAAAAGCTTACTGGCTTGCTTTTCACTGGAGGCTGTTTAGGATCACAAGGAGGAGACAGAAAATGATACTGTGATTAGTAACTTTCTTATATACAGCTGCAAATGGACTGAAAATAATTTCACTGGTGCCTTTTCTGTTCTTCAGGCTGAAGTATTTCAGCCTCATGCATGAAGTCTACACATCTTTAAGCATAAATCAGGTTGCCACCTACTCAATCTCTCCAGTGCATTTGAACTCACCTTGCATTTACATGCAAAAATTTTAACTTTGCATAAAAGCTAATTCCAGGTAAGTAGCTGAGGTTCAGTTCTCAGCAATACCAACCTCCTTATTCCTGTTAGCGCAGTGCAAACTAATCCTACAATAGTGAAAAGAACAATGTAAGTCTTCCCTCCACTTTACTTTCTCTTCATAAGTGGTCCACACTTTTCATTCTGTTTCCAGAATTGCGTAAGATTTCTAAAAATTTTTCTTTGGGATGTTCTGCAGTTTTATCTCACCTACATTTTCAAACCTGATCCAAACAATGCAGAGGCTGCCTTCTTAAAATTACCACAGTCACCCTTAGAACTAACTGTCCAAACATCTGAACTGCTATCCAAGAACACCACAAAATTCTGAATTAACATGTGAGAGGAATACGTGGTGAAACACAACATCTGTGGCACTGCATTTGTGATGGGATTGTTACACAACATGAGAGCATGAGGCACAAACATTGGCAGTTAGATAAGTCTTGAAAACTGAAACAAGATTATCCAAAGGGCTAGGGATTTAGCTAAACCTGCAATAGAGCCTACAATACAAGTAGACCACTATGGGCCTGTAGTGGCCAGGCTGTACTCCGTCCTAGTGCTCCTAGCTGTAAGCTCTAAATCTCATCATGTTTGCAACTCTGGAAAGATTCCAACCTTATGCTTCTCTTTCTGGAGAGAGATGGATGTTGCTGTGTTGCCAGCATTACTGTCAGAAATAAGTGAGGGGTGTATTTTGCTTTGCTGTCCACCACCCTGCCCCTGACTTGGCCATTTGGCCACTTTCTTTAGTGTATCTAATATACTGCCCAAGTAAATCTATTTGTAGGCTGATGAATCTTGATAACCCATTTCCCCACCTCAGCCTTAGGTATAACATATCCAAAGTAAAATTTAGCTGATTTCTCCTCTTATTGAGGTGTCTCCTGGAAACTACTCTAAATTCAGCTAAAAAAAAGGCACAAGATAAACCATGCCATGCAAGTTGGACATAGTATTTGATTAAAATAATGTATAAATATCCATGTTCTCTATCCAAGTCAATATGAAAGATGACCTTTTATGAACTCACCGAGGTAAAAAAGGTACTTGAGGTGGAGGGAAGACAGATACATGCCAACACTCAAATAACTGGATGCTTCTCACAGTGTGATTAGATACACTAAAATTTGGGCAGTAATAGCCACAGGAGAGATTACAAATACTACTGGTGACATTAATAACTTCTGGAACACAAGAAGGTCCAGAAAAAAATGAGAGGTGGTGAGCAAATAGGAGTAATTTATGACTGCTTAAAATATTTTCAACAAACATTATACCTTTGCATAAACAAGAGTTTAACTAGGACACTGTAATGAGACTTTGTAGTTTATGCAATTTTAAATTACCATATTAATTGCTGTGACTGTGATAAGGAACAATAAGCAGTACCAAAGAAAAGGACTATCTAAATATATTCCTTTAACAAACATGGAGGATAAAATTGTCACAGCGCAGAAAACTTAGAAGTAGAAAAATGCAATGAGTGCACATTATCTGAAATAAAAATTTTTAATGGGCATTAACTCTGACATTTATTTTCATGTCAGTCCACACATTTCTAGGAAGTGTAAATAAATCACCATGTTTACATTCTGCTTCTGCTTGTTTTTATAGTACTAGAAATAGCAAGAAGAAAGGAGATACATTTTCTGATATTTAATACAATTAAATGTAGTATTAATTCACTCAGCAGGTAACACAATCATGCATCTTCTTGTTCTAAGTGGACTGTAAAAAGCAGGTGGTTGAGTTGTGATATTTTAAACTGAAAGGCAGCACTCTCCTCACCTCTGCAGTGCTGTGGATACTTGCATTTCAGGCTGGTCTTTGCTGCCTTTTAAACCAGTAACTTCTAGCTGCAGTTTGCACATGCTGTCCACCCCAAGTAAGGTACTGTTTCCAAGCAAGAATGCAGGTGACCTTACACCATCAGAAATGGGTGCACTTCTGCTCTCCTCCAGTGTGAAAATTAACTCTGTTTCCATTTACTACTATGACAAACATAAGGGGACAGTGGAAACAGCCATATTCAAATTTAATGACAAACATTGCTTCTCTTAATTTTACAAGACTACTTTACTTTCTCAGTTTAACAACATAAACTAGGAAGCATTTCATGCTGTAGTTCATGTAGTAGAGAGAAAAAGTGTACAGAAATACCATGTTCCTGCTGGAGAGGCATATAGTTGAAATTCTTAATACATAAGCAAAAGCTTTATTCGTAGGCACTTCATACTTTTGAAAGATGCTGTAATTTTAAAGATTATGGTGGCAGCAAGCAAAATGGACTGCCATAGTCAGGAGTATGAAACATTTGTCTGACACTAAAACAGACCTAAAAGAGCTTTTCTACATCGCCACGGTAATTACCTGCTTCAGGCCATACTTAATCCTCCTATTCAGACAAAAATCTAATCATGTTAGTGGTGTGGGTTCATGCAAGTGAAAAGAGAAGATGTCTCCCCTAAACAAA
Organism: Acanthisitta chloris; assembly: GCF_000695815.1. Lineage (NCBI taxonomy): Eukaryota > Metazoa > Chordata > Aves > Passeriformes > Acanthisittidae > Acanthisitta > Acanthisitta chloris. The sequence goes on along the minus strand of NW_008664516.1, from coordinate 1,143 downwards.
AAATCACTCTGTACCCTCATCTTGTGATTTTGCTGAACCCATTTACTAGCCTGTCCCATGCTATGCAACACAACCCAACCAAAACAAATACTACTACTTATGAAAGTGATGGAAATTTACAGTGAACTGCAGCATGCTCTGGGCAGAATTCTGCTGTCGCTTATTGCTATACATCTCATTAATTCTAGGGGTTTGCAGAAATGTAGAAATAGATGTGACTGAATCCTGCAATTTTACTGCCTGTACACAGCATGACCAGATAGACTGTCTTAGTTACTGATCCACCAGTTGACTTACTCAGAAGAATACAGGGCTAGTGCCTGTAAATAACTGCTAACATTAAGTGATTTAATGCATGGAAAGTGGAAGGATAGTAAATATGTTACAGGATTTCACCTGAACTTGTTGAAGAACTCTAGTCCAGTGTAGTTTTTATGAGTCCAAGAGAAGTTTGGAAACTGGCCAATGCCAGGGGGGAAAGAAAAGGGAGAGGGAGCATTTAAATTTTTACTCACTAAAATTTAATCTCTGGTTGTAGATTGCTCCAATTTTTAGAGTTTTTTTCCCCACAGAAAAAGGATAAATCTGGCTATGGAGAGTGTCCACTACAAAATTTTGATGAAACCAATACTTTCTGCTAACTGGTGGAAGTTGCATTCCCTGTTAGACTGAGACAGAAGCGTTCACACAAGTCTCAGAAATAACGAGCCTCACTTTTGGTGATTTTTGATTCATTTCTATCACGAGCTTAGCACAGTAATAAAAATTTAACTGCTCATCTAATCTTGACCAGAGGCAAGAAAGCTGCCCCTTCCAAGCTGTCGAGAAGAGCCAACACTGGTGCGGTGGTTGCTGCTCCAAGCGCTGTGCCTTCTCCCAGAGGTACCTTTACCTTCTCTTCCAGCTGCTAAGACACATGAGCTCGCACAGAGTCCGCGGGACACTGAGCCGTGTGGTGGCGCGGGCTCAGCCAGGCGACACAGAGCTCAGGGCTCAAGCGCCTGAGTTTTAATCGGGACTGAGCCTTAACTCCAGCTCAGCTGTGCATGAGCTCCGCGGGAGGCTGAGAGCTCTCGCGGCCGCGGGGCGGAGGCGCGGGCTGCAGGGCGCTGTGCCGGGCGCTATATGGGGCTCTATATGGGG
>NW_008664515.1:0-717 GCF_000695815.1 Acanthisitta chloris | reverse complement strand
CTCCACATGGACAATGAGCCGCTGACCTGTTTCCTTCTGGAGAGGGTCCACGTTATCTCTAGCCTTCCTTATACATGCGGCATACCTGTAGAAGCCTTTCTTTTTATCCTTAATGTCCCTGGCTCGCCTCAATTCCAACTGTGCCTTAGCTTTCCTGACTCTGTCTCTAGCTTCTCTTACAGCTTCTCTGTATTTTTCTCAGTCCATTTGTCCTCCCTTCCACCTCCTGAAGGCCTCTATTTTTCCCCTGAGTTTCCTCAGCACTTTGTTATTCATCCCCGGAGGTCTTCTGGCATTTTTGCCCGATTTCCTCTGTGTCTGGATGCATCAGTCCTGAGCTTGGAGTAGTTGATCCTTGAATATCAGCCAGCAGTCTTGGACCTCTCTGCCTTCCAGAGCCCAAGGGACTCTGCCAAGAAGGTCCTTGAAGAGGCCAAAGTCTGCTCTCCTGAAGTCCAGGGCAATGAGCTTGCTGTGGCACCTTCCTCACCACCCTGAGGCTCTCATACTCCACCATCTTGTGTTCGCTACAGCCAAGGTTGCTTTGGAGCACCACGTTCCTCACCAGTTCCTCCCTGTTGGTGAGCACAAGGTCCAGCATGGCTCCTCTCCTTGTTGGTTCCTCTATCATCTACGTAAGGAAGTTATCATTAATACATTTGAGGAACCTCCAGGATTGCTTATGTATCACCACGTTGCTCTCCCAACAGATATCGG
>NW_008664514.1:0-6856 GCF_000695815.1 Acanthisitta chloris | reverse complement strand
GTCGTTGGTTTGGGGGTTTGATTTTATTTGTCTTTTAACAGGGATAGGGCTTGAGAGATTCCCTAGAGCATACTTTCTTTATAATCCTTTTGGGATTAAATAACTCCAGACACATTTCCCCAAGGGCTGGATCCCCTTTCAGTTTGGCAGGCTGGATAGGCAGCTGCAACCTCTCCCTGCAGAGGGGGAGGATGTTAACTATCTCCCTGCCACAGACTGCATGCCATGCCTGACATCCCTTATCCTGGGATCAACCTGACCTTTACCCTCTAGACCACCTATAACATGCCAAGCAGCAGAGGGGTGGGCTACCATCCTTTGAGAAGGATGAAGCTTCAGAGGATTTAGGCACATACAGACAGGAGGCAGGGGAGTGAATGGCCAGCTGAGCCTAATTTCCAAACACCAAACTGAATGCTGCAGCCATGGCTGCACCATAGACAGTCAAGGAGGGGAGATTGTTGCTGCCTAAAAGAACAAGCAAAAAGCATGTAGATGAACACTTCTTTCTGTAAAATACATATATTCAGGACATCTAGACTGTACTAAACCTCTGGAAAATGAGGCTTGCTTTCCTGGGATGTGGAAGAGCGCAGAGGAATCTTCTCTCCTGCCCTGACAAGAAAAAGCACTCATGAGAAAATAAAGCCATATCATCTCATCAGATATGGAAGCTTACCAATTTACCCCAAGTTGCAAGTGTCCTGTTTGGGATGCTCTGCTGCATGGCATGAGTGCAGTCCATTCCCATGGATTTCACAACGTAACTCACGATGAGTCAGTCTGTAGGGAGTGACTTGAAACCTGAACTTCCCCAATTGACAGATCATCAGATTTATTTGCCAATTAAAATAAAATCCCTACTACTTGCCTCAGTGAGGAGAAAGCCAGTCTAACCCAAGTTAAAACCTCTTCCATATTATTTTAGTCTTTCTACTAGCAACTTTGTTTTACCCCTCCTTTCAAGAAGCTCCATCATGCCCACTTACTCAGTTTCAATATTGTGTGTAGCTAACAATGAACTATCCAATGTCTGCTAGGAGAAGGGAAACATGACAAACTGGCAGTGGTGATACATTTCATTTTGCATGGATGTGATGGGTAGTGGAGCAAGAAATCACCTGCTAAGGCCGCAAGGGAGAATTGGAAACTGCTCATTGTGTTCCCTCAACATGATACCTCGAGGGGAGTAGCTAGTATAATCATTTACATAAGTCACTAAACTTTATTAGTGGAAGAATAAATAAACATCATTAGAACTTGACCAGACCTTGCTCTTTGTTGGTTTCATTTGGAGAACTCACAGCACTGGAAAACAACGGAGCAGAAGCCACGTTTTTCTGTTTGGAACTGGAGCCTCCTCACCACATGAGGACTCACATCTTTCTTCTTACTTAAGCCAAGCTCCCATGCAGCGTGTGTAGGAACACAGCTATTGCTGCTTCCCCTTTAACGCCAAGATGGGGGGAACCTTCTGGAAATTTATGGTAAGACTGAACTAAGGAAATAAATGTTTCAGAAATCCCAGCTGTGCTGTGTGAGGTGTCACATATGCATGGCCTAGCACATCACTCATTTGCCTGATGTTCCCCTTAGCACAGAAAGGCAGTGCAAGCCTCGTACGTCTGAAGTCTTGGGGCTGTAGCTTCCTCCTGGTCCAGCCGTGCTGGCCAAAAAGGCTAGGACTCGTAGCTCAGGGTGGTGTGGGTGGGCAATGAAGGCTCTGTGGCACTCAAGGAGGAGAGATGCCCACAGTTCATGCAGTCTGGTTTGATGTGTCAGGACATGAATACTTGAGGACGGCAAGTGTTCGAGGCCACAGGGCTGGTGTGTTGCCTTACTGCAACAGGGTCCACCCAGTCCTGCTTCACATTACAGACTCCCTGCAAATAGCATGATTTTTATGGAAATGGCAGATATATCTGTTTATCCTCTGTGGGCACAGAGTAAATCTAATTAAATCAGGAGGCTTCCAAAGTGCCATTAAGGCAAATTGGTGAAACATATTCAATTACACTCCCCCATTTTCCTGTGGTTTGGCCTCCTCGTCTGAGGGATAGGAGTTTAGAACACATAAACTGATGGAAAGTTCCTCAATCTCAAAGGAAGGATGGGAGAACGAGTGGTCTGTTCACATTTTCCCATAAGTATCACAGTAGCAGTCTGTGAGGGAAGGGTTTATTTTAGGAAGAGCTATTTTGAAAGCTAAAGTGTCACATCCTGGCTGGCTCTTCTCATGGTGTTACTATAATCATCCAGTTATGACAAGCTTAATGCAGAAAAAGCAACTTTTTTTTTCTTTCTTCCTTTTTTTAGGAAAAGAAACAATATAGCTGGCATATTTTTGGACAAAAGCTGTCATTTTATTTCTTTTTTGGTACTCTTTTTACTTTTCCCTGTCATCTAACCCTATTTATAAAACACCAGATGCTAGATCTAGGAACTGTCTGTCCTTTTTGATGCAGAAGTCCATGCTGGCAGCTCTGCCTATCCCTCCACACTTGTGAGGGTTTTCTGAGTCTAATACAGCAGGCGCTTTTCTGGCTGGCACACACTCTCCTGAGTTCCACTGCTTTTGCCCAGCTGTGGCTTGGGGTAGGAAACCATGACTGATGAGAACTCAACATCTCCAGTATGTGAGTTAGCACTTTTCAATGTTAAATGGATGCATCCAAAGATCAAAATCATTCTGCAGGTACCTGTTGGCTCATTAGAAGCAAGGCTGCTCTCCAGGGAGATGCAACTAGGTGGGTAGATGTCTTGCTGCCAAGTCTGAGCTGGAGTAGCCAAGTCTTGGCTTAGCAGGCATGCGAGCTGGGTGGTGACCAGGCTGGCTGGTCCTACTGGTGCCACACAGCAGCAGCCAGATCTTACACTTCCCTCTCCTGCTCTGCTCTGCTCTGCAGGCTGGACTCCAGCTAAGGCCAGGGTAGCTCAGAGCAGGACTAAAAGACTGGGTGCTTTCATGAAATAAAATTATTTTCGCAGCTGGAGTTGAAGCACAGTAGCTCATTCTGACTTAAACTGCATTTTCTATGGAACAGACAGACAAACAAGGCAAACACAGACTGTGTCTTCTCTTGTGCTTAAGTAGCTCCTGCTTTGAATTCAAAGGGCATAAGTAGGAAATTGATATACTTTCTAATTTATTGGAGAGAAGATAACTCTCAGAAAACCAAGGAGACTGCTCTCAATTTATGGGAAGCGGGTGCTTTTAAACAGTGAATGAGCGAATGTTGAAAGAGTCCTGCCTATAGAGCTTCATGCATTTAATATTCAGAAGACTCACAGGAGATGCAAAAGTGCCCTCAGCTCAGAAAATTAATAAAATATTATCTCATGAGTGAACTTCAAAAGCTTTGGCAGTTCCATTCATTCCACTTCAGATAAGCAGCCAAAATATTGCAATATCCTGCTAACCTGATGTGAAACATCCAGCTTTCCTTGGCCAGTAACATTAAGCTGGAAATGTGTGAACAATCTTTATTATTAAATATTTAGCCATTTCATCTGCTCTGTTATGCCTCCCTATGCCTGGATCCAGTAATTCCTGCTTCTAAAGGTGAATCTAGGCCCAGATACTCAGCTAGGCTTTCATGCAACAGCAAGAGTCTGAAGACACCGGATTTAAAGACTACCTTTGGCAAACCTTGCCACACTGTGTTTAAGGGGTGGCCTGACCAGAGATATCTCTTTCTGGAGCAGGAAGGCCCTGTTTGGCTGGTGGGTAAAATGACCAAGTCTGCAAAAGGCATAGCAAGAGGACAACATCTGAGAGGACATTTTAGAGACATTCTATACTTCAGTGGCTTTGTGCTTACCTCACCTCCCAGCAAACCATCCACTCCTGGCTGTCACAGGAGCAGCTTGGACAGCCTTGGAGCTGAGCTTTCAGTTATTTCTTTTCCCGTTCACAGTGCTTTTTTTTTTTCTATTGTTTTCCTCAGACTCCTATGGCCATAACAAATGGTGATGCTAGAATGTAAAATATTGGTACAGGCAGAATATTTTAATTTTGAGCCATTGAGTGGCCTTGCCCTTAGGTCGATGCATGCCAACATGTAGGGTTCATGCTTCACAGCACTGAGGCCTGGCACTTGCTGAGAATGCAGGTGGGGCAACTGACACTGAAATCCCAAATTCCCCTGATGCCTATGGGAGTAAACATGTACTAAAGCTTTTCTATTATGTCTTCCCTGCTGCAGCAGCAACTCAACCAACCAGCAGTGGGACAACACATCTCCACAGCATGCTTATGTGAGACGTGTGTTTCAAGAACAGTGTGGCCAGCAGGACCAGGGAAGTGATTGTCTCCCTCCGCTCGGCACTGGTGAGGCTGCATCTCAAGTACAGTGTTCAGTTTTGTGTCCCTCACTTCAAGAAATACATTGAGGTGCTGGAGCAAGTCCAGAGAAGAGCAACAGAGCTGGTGAAGGGTCTGGAGCACAAGTCTTATGAGAAGCAGCTGAGGGAGCTGGGGTTGTTTAGCCTGAGGAGAAGGAGGCTCAGGGTTGACCTTATCAGTCTCTACATCTACCTGAAAGGAGGCTGTAGCAAGGTGGGGATCAATCTTTTCTCCTAGGAAACTAGTGTCAGGACAAGAAGATATAGCCTCAAACCATGCCAGGGAAGGTTCAGGCTGGACATCAGGAGGAATTTCTTCATGGAAAGGGTCTGCCCAGGGAGGTGGTACAGTCACCATCCCTGGAGGAGTTCAAGAAATGACTGGACATGGCACTTAGCGCCATGGTCTAGTTGATAAGGCAGTGATCAGTCAAAGGATGGTCTTGATGAACTCAGAGTTCTTTTCCAACTTCAACGATTCTGTGATCACCAGTGAATGATGTTTTGGTACCTCAGAGTTACTCTGACAGCATAATCCAGGACTGAGAGATCCTATGCTCCTTATCTCCTCCTCATTACTTCCCAGATGCTACTTCCCAGTGAACATAAGGAATAGCTACCTCTCTCCACTTTCTGCTGGAAGAGAATATAATCTTAAGCAGTGGTGAATAAATTTGCATAAATTACCCTGTCCATGACTAGATGCTGCTGGGAAACAGGACAGAGATCCATTTCTCAGCCACCAGTTCAACAAGAGGCAATAACAGCTAAGAACCAGCATCATCTCAGGGCTGTCTGGTTATCCACATGGCATCACCTGTCTCTGTTAGCCCAGATACTCACTTCACCCCAGCCCAAACTGACACTCTCATCAATGTAGTCTACAGACAGAACAAAAATTAAATCCCTTCGGCATCTGTTTCTCCTCTCATCTCTCCGCCAGTCCCTCCACATGAGGAAGGGAGCCCAGGGGAAGCTTTATTAGTCTGTCGATGAACTTTAAATGATAGCGCTCGCAGGACTGTCAATCCAGCACAAGTAATGAGTCAAATATATATATATTTATATTTAATTGCCAATTCATCAGTAATTCCCGACAGATGGAATCCTTGCATTTCAGGTCAACTTGACATCACCAGCACTCAAAGGTCCAAGTGAGCATTGCCAAATTTAATGAGCTGCAGTAACAATGTCTCCACATTATTGGACTAATTACTAGCTTCTGAAAAGAAAAGAAAAAAGGAGAGGGGGAGGACAAAAAAGAAAATCCTCTAAACAGATGAAACTTTAATTAACAGCATTTTGAGACATTACTTATTATGGAGCAAATGCCACTTCAAAGTGAAAATAGCCTCTGGGTGGATCATACATCTAACGAAAGGTACAGCAGTCGATTTAGTACTAACTGGCTTCATATATAGGACTTTAAGTCTTCAGAATAACCAGACTTCATGGCAATGGCCAGCATACACCACTCCTCATGATACAAATTCTCTGTTTTCAGCAACCATGGACCAACCAGAAGGATTTGGCATGAGGGCAGCCTGCTGCAGGTGGGTCCCATCTATCAAATAAACTACAGCACATGGTCACTTCAGCTGGTGGCCTGTGAGATGAAGGCATGGCAAGTTGAATAGCTTGTCTTGAACTTCCAAAGCAAGACTTTTACATTAAAAAAATATTGTTTTCATTAAAAGCAGTGTCTACATCCTTGGACTTCCAGGCTGAACGTACATATTTCACTGAAGCCAGTGGAATAGTTGCATGTCAGACTTGTGGAACTAATAAAAGAATTCAGCCTCAAATGAATGAAGCAAATGCAAGACTAATTTCTTCAAATCAACTTTCAGCAAATTCTGTTCCTCTCTCTCTCACACACACACACTCATTCATTCACTTATCTAAACAGACATGGAAAAAAAAAAAAATCCCAGCCTTCAAACCAGTCAAAATATTTTTCCTGCAAACTGAGCAGGAAGAAAAGGAAGAGGTTTGTTGCTATTTCTATTTTCAAATGCTGAGCATTGCTCAGATCTCCCATGATGAGGATCCTTGTCAAATTGGCTAGATCAGGTAACAGCAGGCTTCAAAAACCTTTTCTTATTCTGTAGAGACCTTCATGAATCTATTCATAGCTTGCCCACTTCACTCACCAGTATAACCACCTTTATACACCCCACTGATGGGAACTGTGACCACAACAGCTCAAGAGCAGGATGTCACCTCCCTGCAATAAATTCCAATGATCCAGGAAGTGCAAATCACACCATTTTGTGTTGGGAGCACTCAGCTGATATAACAATATTTGTGTGCATTTAGGTGCATTTTCCAGACCGGGACCTACATAGTGAAATTCAGCTCTCACTGCCATCCTGTGCAATCCTGCAGGATTCACCCAGCCAACTGCTGCCTCCCAGGCAGGAGGCAAGGGATGATAAAACTTGGCATCATCTGGCTGTGCAGAATGCATGCTTGCTGCAAATTGAGCTTGAATATTGCTGGGAGGTAGAGC
>NW_008664513.1:0-21375 GCF_000695815.1 Acanthisitta chloris | reverse complement strand
TGCCCAGGGAGGTGGTGGATTCACCATCCCTGGAGGTTTTCAAGCTGAGACTGGATGTGGCACTTAGTGCCATGGTCTGGTGACCACAGTAGGGTTGGACTGGATGATCTTGGAGGTCTCTTCCAACCTGCTTGATTCTGTGATTGTCATAATCATAGAATCATACAATTTTAGGGGTTGGGATGGAGCTTAGAGATCCAACCCCTTAGGGCCCCAACCCCTGCCCTGAGCAGGGCCACCTACCACCAGAGCAGGTTTAACCTGACTTTGAACACTGCCAGGCTTGAAGCAGCCACAGCCTCCCTGGGCAACCTGTGCCAGTGTCTCACCACCCTCACATGCCATCCCCTTCCTTCCACGTGCTGCTCCCAGCAGCACCCCATACTGCAGTCCCCCCACACCCCACACCCCATGCTCTCAGCAGCCCAGGACAAGCCCTAGCTCTGTGCAGGTGCTGTGTGGCACAGCCTGTTTGCCCAGGGCTGGTGGCCCTGACCCTTTGGTCCTGGTTATCTCCGTGGCTGCTCCCTCACAGTGTGATCAATCCCGGCTGGGATCCGTGAGCTGCTGTCTTATCTGCTACTCCTGTTTGTCCCTCCAACAGTAAACATCCGCCACTCAAAATAACAAGCTCTGCAGTGCTGAGTGGTTTGGGACTTGTTTGCTCACTGGAGCTGCTGCTGTGATCTGGGATGTCCTTGAGGCTTTGCCTAACTTGGTGCCACAAAACTTTGTTTAATATGACCAACCTTATTAACAACGTTTTCAACAATAATATTTGAGCAGGACTCCCTGCCACTTGAATCATCTTTCAGCTTTTAATCCCCATTCACACAGACACATGAGAAACCTCCAGGATTCTTTATGGGATGAAGGATCTGTTATGATCCCAGAGATTATCAAGCCCAGTGCAGAAGTGCTGAACGAGATCATTTTATGTAAGCAACCATCTCAAAACATTCACACAATGCAGAAGAGAACAACAGCTGCAGTTGGAATATTTCATCAGAATCAGATTCATTAGGGAAGTATGAGAACTATTCTGCCAATTTGGGAAATGTAATCCTGCTTTATAGCAACTTGTGTGGAGCTAAAGGTCCAGACTGTGCTTTATAGCATGTTTCACCTTCTGCTCCATCCCTGTTTTTCATCTGATTAGAGAATACTAAAAAGTCAAGACAACTTGTTATCAAAATTCCTTTTCTTTTCTAGTGGGTGACTCAGGAACATTTGGGAAACTGGCAAATATTGCTCTGTTTACCATTCTGGAACAAGCTGGGTAAGGATTGTCCTGTCCCAAGATGGACAGGACATCCCTAAGTTGTAGCCAGTGCTTGTTTCCCCTGTCTGTTTCCCCTGTCTGTGCCATTCTCACATCCTCACATGACCTCACATGTGCAATTCACCTGCTGCTGCTTCCCTCTGCTCACATTCCCAGCACCTTTATCCCCTCTCCCTGTCCATCCGTTTTCCAGAGGCTCTGAGCAGGCAGATTGAGCAGGCCTAACACAGCCCTATGGAATGATCTGTGCACTAGTGCAAAATTTTCCCATTTTTCACTTTATTCAACATGAGGAAGTTCTGTGAAATCAGACACACAATCCCTGAGGTTCCACTTAATTCAGGTACTCAATGAGCCATTTAGAAATGGAGCACTGGGAATTCCAGCTCATAGAATCATAGAATCATAATATGTTAAGTGGTTGGAAAGGACCTTGAAGACCATCCAGTGCCAACCCCCTGCCCTGGGCAGGGACACCTCCCACCAGAGCAGGTTGCTCAAGGCTTTAGCCAACCTGGAATGAACATTGCCAGGGTTGGGGCAGCCACAGCCTCCCTGGGCAACCTGTGCCAGTGCCTCAGCATCCTCACAGGGAAAAACTTCTGCCTAATATCTAATCTAGATTTCCCTCTTTCAATTTATCCCCATTGCTCCTTGTCCCATCACATCCATAGGAAGTTAGCTGAAGGAACTCCCAGTCTGTGCAGTGTGAAGGATCATTCCACCTCTGCAGGAGCTGCACTGGGATGTGTGTGTGAACCTCTAGCCTGCTCTGTTCCTTCTGTTTGTACTTCTGATCTCAGACTCCCTTGGTTCCCAAGGTGCCATCCTGGCCAACAGAGACAAGCAGGGGGAGGTGAGGACCAGCACTGCTGTACCAGACTTTCATTTCAGGATCACTTTATTCCCTCTGTGGCATTCTGCCTGCTTGGAAGAGAACTCCAGAATGAGGAAGATGAGAGTCTGTGACACCACCATCACACTCAGTCTGTGCTCCTGCCCAGGGATGGGGCTCAGCCTCTCTCCAGCAGATCTTTTGACACGGAATCATTTGTTCAGCTTCCAAGGGACAGCAGAGTAAGCTACTGTGGCGCCAGGACCGAGAGGATCCCAGTAGGACAAAGCTCCTCGATTTAAATGCTGGGAATGCTTGTCACCAAAACTCTGTGTATGTAGCAACAGAGCTTAAACAAATCAACAGATGAGCATTTTCTGAGTGGTGTTGCCTTATAATTCCTTTGGCTTATCACATCAATTCTGTATAAACTGAAGAGAATGTATAAATTTGGCCTCTCCAACTTTTTAGTGTTTAACTTCAATTCGATTAAACACTTATGGATGTGTACAAAGTGAAAAATGAGGTTACAGGAGGTTAATGCTTTAATGCTTTTAATAACTCTTAACCACATGGCTGTATTTTGTCAAACAGAACGTGGGTTTGTTCTAGCAGGGAAGTGAATGCTGGAGAGCAGCACACTGAGGCACTCGGAACAGCAGCAGAGCTGCAGAGCCCAAACTGCTTCCAGGCCATCTTTGAAGAATCAGAAATAGTATTTCTGTGATGGGATAGGATAAGTGCTGAAAATGTCTGAGGACAGCTGAGGAGGTTCTTGCACACAGGAGGAAAATCAGAAAGAAAGGAAATCCAAACAGAACAAAAGCACAGAAAAAGTTATCAGGGGGATTGGTAAAACAGAATCACAGAATCCCAGAATGGTTTGGCTTGGAAAAAGCTGGTTCATTTCCCCCCCCTGCCATGGCCAGGGACACCTTCCACTAGCCCAGGTTGCTCCAAGCCCTGTCCAACCTGGCCTGAAACACTTCCAGGGATGGAGCAGCCACAGCTTCTCTGGACAACCTGTGCCAGTGCCTTCAAGTCCAGGTTGGACAGAGCTTGGAGCAACCTGGTCCAGTGGAAGGTGTCCCTGCCCATGGCAGGGGATGGAAGGAGTTGAGCTTTAACACTTCCTTCAAGAAGGAACTATTTCAGCAGCTATAGCAGTTTGAAAAGCAAACCACCCTTCTTACACCACAGCCCCCAAACACTCTGACTGCTCACCACGTTTAAATTACACCACAGCCCCCAAACACTCTGACCGCTCACGTTTAACATTGTCTGATGCTGTCAAGACAACCATCAGCTACTGTCACAGTTTCACTGGTATTGCCCTCAGCAAAACTATAGCACAGAAAATCATGGCCCAGGAGGCCAAGTGAATCCTCCTCTTGCATTTCCCAGACCATACTTCAAGGTGGATTACCATGGCATAAACCAGAGTTGTGTCCTGTGACAAAAGTTATTACCAAGAAATTCAGTCTTATTGTTCCTCCTAATTATCCTGCTTTGATAAATCTTGAGGAGTCACCCACTGCACCACAGCACTCACATTTATGAGTCTAATATTCTTTTTCCTACTAAAACAAATGTCCTTAAGATGGAATCCAGGCTAGAAAAGAGGAAAACCATTATCATTGATAAATGGATCTATCCAGCTAGTTCAGTCTCTCAGCAGCAAGACTACACTGCTGATAAAATGCTGAGCAAGGGGTTCCACAAGAATTATTTTGTAATGCTTAACACAGAGTGTCACGATCTGCTTTATGGCAATCAGGTCCAGGACTTGGCTGCCCCTTGCTGTACCTACAAAGTACAGTCACTTCACTGTTCAGAGTTACAAGTTTTCTCTATGAACTACCAACTCTGAGATTGCAGTCACTTCACTGTTCAGAGTTACAAGTATTCTCTATGAACTACCAACTCTGAGAATGTTGCAGGAGATTGTAATCACAGAATCATAGAATTTAAGGGTTGGAATGGACCTTACAGATCATCCAGTGCCAACCCCTGCCCTGGGCAGGGACACCTCCTCACTAGATCAGGTTGCTCAAGACTTCATCCAACCTGGCTTTGAACACCACCAGGGTTGGGGCAGCCACAGCCTCCCTGGGCAACCTGTGCCAATGTCTCACCACCCTCACAGGGAAGAATTTTTTTCCTATCTAGCTTAATTTTCCCCTCCTTCAGTTTGAACCCATTACCCCTTGTCCTATTCAAACTGAAGGCCTCCTCACTAGATCAGGTTGCTCAAGACTTCATCCAACCTGGCTTTGAACACCACCAGGGTTGGGGCAGCCACAGCCTCCCTGGGCAACCTGTGCCAATGTCTCACCACCCTCACAGGGAAGAATTTTTTTCCTATCTAGCTTAATTTTCCCCTCCTTCAGTTTGAACCCATTACCCCTTGTCCTATTCAAACTGAAGGAGGTTCAAACTGAAGGAGGTCTAGGTTGGGTTGGATGTGAGAAAAAGGTTTTTTGCTGTGAGGGTGGTGAGACACTGGCACAGGTTGCCCAGGGAGACTGTGAATGCCCCAGGGAGGTTCTGGATGCCCCAGGGAGTCTATGGATGCCCCAAGGAGGCTGTGGATGCCCCAGCCCTGGCAGTGTTCAAAGTCAGGTTGGATAAAGTCTTGAGCAGCCTGGCCTGGTGGGATGTGTCCCTGCCCAGGGCAGGTCCATGCCCATGCAGAAAATCCCAACACTGCTGCTCCTTTGGAAGATCAGTAAGTAGGATTGTAAGTAGTACATCAATAGTAAGATCAAGAGGAGAGGGGGAATAGAAATCTTGTAGGTTTTTTCCCTGAGTTGCTCAACAAATCAGAAGTGCAAGCTCTTGGAACACAAAACTTTTGGCACAGATTTGTCTGCAGTGTATGTGAAATACATAAATGTTATAAATAAAGGAAATAACACATTTTATCTCTCTAAAGCAAAAACAGGTAGAGACTTAGATCAGTTTGATTCACAAGCTCTGCTGTTAACACTCAGCTTTCCTTAACATTGATCAGAAGTTTCCCAACAGGAGTGATTTCATCCTAGCACGAAATAATCTACTTTTCCATATAACCTTTAACTCAGATAGAACAACAATTACTGTAATTAGCAATTAGTTTTCCAAGGGCTTCCAATTGTTTAGCATTTGACTCTTGCTTTCATCATTCAATGATTTACAGTAATGAGCTGGAACATCAGTATTTAGTACTGAAATGGCCAAAATAGTTGTCCAGGCATCCTTGCCCTCATGTGACAGATCTCAGATGGTTTGGGGAGAAGTTAGCCAAGAGCAATACACAATGCCATCACTTCTGCTTCAGCTTCACTGAAAAACAACAACAAGTGACCGTTGTGACTTGCAGTCAGGGGCTCAGTAGCTCTCAGAGCACTGTTACTGTGCTGAGATTCTGCCCTTTGTTTGAGTTTTGTTTGACAAATACTTTATAAATGAGCAGAAGAGGTGGTTTATGTTTCATTAATGAGGCTGATAGTGGTTAATTACTGAAGTTACGTAAACAATCCAATACCAGATCAAGCCAAACGGGTCAGTTATGTAGAGAAGATCCAGCTGGAGTAGATACCATTTCCTTTAACTATTCGGATACCAAACGAGTCCCTGAGATCTCAAATCTCCAGTTCAGATGAACAAAGAACAGTACTGAGCAGATTCTTTCCACAGGTATCGATCCAGGGAAGCTCTTCCTTCATCTTCAGTTTCCCCACTCACCAAATCCTTAGCCCCAGCTGCCCAAAGGAGACTCTGTGGAGATTTGAGCCACAGAAGTCCCAGTTAGTGCTGGCAGTGAGGCTGCACCAGTGGTGCAACACACACTGTTCAGGTCAGGCTGATGTCACCAGATCTGCTTATTTTCTTAGGAAAACATGCATGTCCCTCATTCTTCACTTCAGTGGCACTTCTAGATGTTGGCTCATGACATGAACTTCTTCAGAGAATATTTTCAGGCTTTATCTATGAGTAACATGTTGTTTACTCACCTCTAGTAAAGTAAGCTTGAGGTCTGGGATTATTTCCTTGGCCCACTGAGAAGGCTCTAGGCATGTTACTGATCAGAGACTTCATTAGTGTGTTACAAAACTGATGTTTGTATAGAAAAATAACAGAAAACAGAGCTGGGAGAGAGCTTAAAGGTCCTCTCTGCTCCTTTGCAGATGAAAATAACTCAGAGATAACAATTCCCGAGTTCAGCTCAAACTGATCTTCAAAACATCCAGTGAAGAAGATTGTACAAGCAACTTACTCCACTGCTATTTTTACCACAGTAATTGCTTTCTCTACTATCTAATTTAATTTTTCCTTACTCCCAAATAACCTTTTTGTTTCCTGATTATTTATAATTATGGAAAAGAGTTTATTTTCCTCTTCTGGGCAACAGTTCTTCAGGTAACTCAAGTGCACCCTCAGGTCTCCCATTTTTGGCATGCTAAGCTTTGCCTAGGAGAAGTGTTCTACTAAAATAACGTAAATATCTATATCTAACATAAATATATGTATTTAACCAGTCCCCTGGTCTGAATCACTGCACAACTCTGCAAAACAGCTACACTACCACAGCTATGAAGATAGCGTGGGGTAATTAACCATGGGCTAAGGCTTAATCATAGAATCAAATGTATCATAGAAACAGAATCAACTGGGTTGGAAAAGACCTCCAAGATCATCAAGTCCAACCCTACCGTGGTCACCAGACCATGGCACTAAGTGCCACATCCAGTCTCATCTTGAAAACCTCCAGGGATGGTGAATCCACCACCTCCCTGGGCAGCACATTCCAATGCCTGAGCACTCTCTCCCTAAAAAATCTCTTCCTAATATCCAACCTAACCCTCCCCTGGCAGAGCTTGAGTCTGTGCCCTCTTGTCCTGCTGCTGGTTGCCTGGGAGAAGAGACCAACCCCCACCTGACTCCAACCTCCTGTCAGGGAGTTGCAGAGGGTGAGAAGGTCTCCCCTGAGCCTCCTCTTCTCCAGGCTGAACACCCCCAGCTCCCTCAGCCTCTCCTCATGGCACTTGTGCTCCAGTCCCTTCCCCAGCCTCGTTGCTCTTCTCTGGACCTGCTCCAGCCCCTCAATGTCCCTCCTGAGCTGAGGGGCCCAGAATTTAATGTGGCACTGCAGCTCATTTCTACCACAACTAAGCATTATATACTTACTTTATACATTTATTTATGTGGTTATTTTAGAAATTGAATTTACTCGGAATCCATGAGGCTTTACAACACTCTACAGAATGAGGATCTGATACCTGAGCTTCAGGCTTAAGTTCCCTGTGGTCAACAGGCTCTAAACACTCACATCCCACAGGGACAATTGAACAGCTTATCAGCAAGGAAACTTCTAGCAGAAAAGGACTAAAAATAAAAGTCAGTAGTATTTAAAAGCTAAACATTTCACACACCTCTGCTTGTTTTTCCAGCTTTCATGAGAAAGGCTGGATGAAAAAGCCAATGGGATATGTGAAAGAGATGACAAAAATCTTATTTCTATCAATCCTAAATTCTTCATTTTTATCACGGAGGTTTTTTGGACAGCTCAGTAAGTTGCTGTATGTGGCTGCTTTCACCAGAAGGTCAAATGCTGAGCATAATTAAGTTTAAAGATGATATCTTTATCTCTACTGAACAACCTATGCATCTCAGCCTTCCATCACCACATGTGATCGATGCAGGACATCTGAAACCTCAAAAAAACCCCCCAGGATATGCTCAAATAACATCTGTCAGGCAATCCTCTTTGTTCCTGAAAGTCAAACTCAACCCTTGCACCTCCAAAGACTAACAGACTCCTCAATGGTGCCACAGTACATGAAATTAGCAGCCTTAGGGCTACTCTTCTCTGGAGTCCACGGAATACAAACACTACTCTCCTTTGAAGGGTGATGTCAGTTTGGTTTTTTCCATGAAAACCTTCTGTCCCTAAACTCTATTTTAAGTGACTTTGCTGTAAGATATCCAACAGGAAATTATTTTTCCCTTTGGCCATCTCATTCCATGCAGTGTACAACAGAACCAGGTTTTCCTGAGGTAAATGGGGTTGGGGTTGTCCTGTGCAGGGTCAGGAGTTGGACTTCAATGATCCTTGTGATTCCTTCCAGCTCAGGATATTTGGTGATTCTATGTGTCTCTGGTTGGAAAATTTCTCCTACAGAGAGGAAAAGAGAGTGAGGATGTTTGAAGCCTGCTGGTTTAGGGAGCACATGGAATGGCACAACACCTGACAAGAAAATTCCCTATCCAAAAAGTCACATCTTCCACCTAGGAATGATGAAAACATCAACTTGCAATATTAGTTTATTGAAATGATCACTCATGGAAATATTTGGGGGTTTAAGAACGAAATTTGGCAGAAATTAGGAGCAACATGAACTTAAGGTCATTTAAGCTGATGAACTTCATGCATCTGTGAGCCTTGTGTGTGCTGCATCACCACAGGGATGTCAGGATCAGCACAGGGAGCACAAGGTAAGTGTTTGGAGATTCAAATTATTGTCTCATGTAGCTATCTCCAAAGAATCCTCCTGCAGTGCTTCCTGTGCTTGGGAAATGACCATTTTCCAGCCACACTCCGACCCGTCCACGTGAAACAAGCAAAACGGGAGAATTTTAAACTCCACCAAGCAAGCAGAATATTTAGTCCTCAGGCAGGAGAACTCTGGGAAGCAGTGACGTGAGGGTCCCCATGGCCTCTGTCCCTGATGACCCAGTTGTGATGTGATTTATGTGGGCTTGGAGCTGCCCTTGCTCCGACCCCAGTGGAGGCTGTGTGGGAAGTTCGTGTCTCGGAGCCGTACACTGCTCTGCGGAGTGTCTGGAGCCTGCTGTGTGCACACACACTGATAAATAGGGAAAGGCCTGGCTTGCTCCAGCTGGATCCGAGCTGGGATCGGCGCTGCAGCCCCACGGACTCCACTCTGGAAGTGAGAAGCTCCCTGGAACTACTGTAAGTATTTAATTTCCTTCTCTGCATGCTCTGGGATTATAAATTGTTGCTGTAGCCATACATCACTTTGCCATGTGAATATATTTCAAGCTTTGGGCTTTTTTTCTTCTTTTTCTTTTTTTTTTCCCCCTGTTTTTTCCTTTCTTTTCAAACATCTGACTAAATGCAAACCGAAAGCAGGCACTTTCAAATTTGGCATCCTACTGCCAAGGATTTGTTCCAACACTACTTCACTTGACATGCAGAAAGAACAAAAATTACTTTTACATTCAATCATTCGTTTCCCTTCCCCAAAGTACCTGGAAAACTGTGAGTTTCAAACAGCCTCTAACTGCTCATTTCAAAATGTATAAAAATGATGCCTCTGAAATAATTATCCATGGGGTAACAACTCCAAAGGAAGATTTCAAGGCACAATCCATTGGTGAAAGAAGTCAATTCCTGTTATGGTTGTTATATGACCAGGAGATAATGCATTTAATGGGAAGAAAAGTGGGATTTCTTTGGGAAACTTCTTGGCACAGTAAAACCAGGAGGAACAGAGAAAACCTTAGTAATACATGTCAGCTGCAGAGAGGATCAATGAAGTGATCCAACAACAAAATCATTCTTTAATTACACACTGATTACTGAACTGCTTGAGTGAGGCTGAATATATCACCTGGCATCACACCTAGTTGACTTGGCTTGTGCTCAGTTCATTTTTTATGCCAGTTTTAGGTTTAAATTTCCCAGATAAACCCCCCCAAGCTATGCTTTCAGCAGCAATCAGAGCACAGCACTGAACACTGAACGTGCCTTGAGTTCACATTATGTGCCCCAAGGTGTGTTCAATCCATGGTGAAGACCTTCAGCTTGAGTTCCTAAAATTCCCTGTAAACAACAAGTTTCTCCATGACCCAACTGTCAAAATATTTACAACAGCAGCTAAAGGTCAATCTGGAGCTCTGAGAGCGCTCCTTGTGCCCCTGCTAAAGTGTGTTTTGCATCTTCATAGATTTGATAAGTTGATGATAAGTTGCTCTATGATATGGGATTTTATAGCAATAAAAATGATAAAATCCACATCCTTTACCATAAATAGCTATAAACTGATGTATAGGACAGATTCTAATCTGAACGTGTACATTCTAGTTATGATTCTACCTTACTTCTAGGAATTAATGAGGTTTTTTTCCTTCCTAGTTTCCATCTTTGATAAATTGACAAATCTAAGACAAGACTAAGAATTGAATGTGGCTGAATTTCTGATGATAACCAACCCCTTAAACTGACACACATTCTGGTTTATACTGAACATTTTCAGCTCAGAAATTACTGGCAAAACTAAGTCTGTAAAATTACATTTTCCAACATGCTTAAGCAACCTCCAGTCTAAGTTAGCTCCTCTTCTGAAACAAACACCATTCCCTCACCTGGTCAGGATTTGCCACATGAAAATGCTCAGCAGAAGAGGGAGAAACAGGGAACAGCATGTGCAAGTGCACAGATGACATTTTCTTTCAGGTCAGTCTATGTGACTGAGGACTGGAAGGATTTTCATCCTATCTGTGTTACTGCTATGAAACAAGGGATTAAAAAATTCATCTTTTGCTTCCAGTCCTTTCTACTTTTTGGCTAAAGACCTTAATGCATCATCTCTGGGAATGTTATTCTGTGTTTGCTTCCTTTTAAAGAAGAAATACACAAACATATGGTTATACTGAGAGTACACGGAAAAATGGGCACAAAATAGTTTGGTTTGGGAGTGGCACAACTGTAACTGCCCCAAACATCTGAACCTGTTACTCCAACCTTATTTCAACTTTGTCCAAGTTTGTGGTGTTTTGAAAGTGACAGCTGGGCACATCTGTCAGGGATTGCTCAGCTTCACCAAGCCAAGCTCTGGGCACATGCAGAATTCATTTCTGCCTGGCAAAGGGTTAATGAACATATGTGTGGCCTGAGGAAATGTCCCTTAGGTCAGTCCCATGAGGTGTGAGGGATTAGGGAGGCTCCTGAGCTCTGGGGAGAGCAGCATGTAATGCATCATGAGACTCAGCCACTGCTGCAGCTCAGAGGAGACCTCCCTGCTGCTGCCTCACTCACATACCAGGGGGAGGCAAAGGTTGGAACACACAACTATCACAGCCAATCTGATAAATAATCAAAACTTTCCTGTCCTAGGAAATGAAGTTCCTTCCTTACAAACCATATTCTCTTCTTTCCCTTTGGTTTTTGCTTTAAAAAGCTCAGTGTTATGTTCCATCAGAAGAACAAACCTGTCAATGCTAAATTCTGCAGTGCCAGAAAATCAGACACTTAATGTTCATGCACAGGCACAATCATCGAGTCTCATTTTGAGACAGTGGAGCATTCCTCAAACAACCCTGGATTTCCTCTTTATAACCTTCTCTTACTGTCAGATCTTCAGTTTACAAAGTCATTCTTTGTAAGGCTTTGGGGTGCCCTAATTGTGGCCTACAGGAAACTTGGAGAGAGACGTTTTACAAGGGTCTGGAGTGACAGGACAAGGGGCTTCAGACTGAGAGTAGGTTTAGATAAAATATTGGGAAGAAAATACTTACTGTGAGGGAGGTAAGGCATTGGAACAGGTTGCTCAGAGAAGTTGTGGGTGTCCAATCCCTGGAAGTGTTTGAGACCAGGTTGGATGGAGCTGTGAGCTACTTGGTCTAGTGGAAGGTGTCCCTGCCCATGGCAGGGGGGTTGGAACTAAATGATCTTTAAGGTCCTTTTCAACCCAAACTATTCTATGATTCTATGATTCTAAGCTGGGAATTCTGTGGTTGCATCTGATCACTGTTATTAGTCATAAAAATCAGGAAGAAAGGGTTAAATTCTTCCTCATGCAATACCTGATTTGAGGAAACTTTGCCTAAGGAAATTCTGCTCCCATGATTTAGGATGTCTGATCAACCAACCACCTTATACTTGGCAATCTGAACTTCATACCCCCAACATGCTTTTATCAGCTTGGGTCAGTGCAGTTTTATTGTAGCTTCTATTCTTTTCCTATTTTTATTTAAAGAAACTACTGGAATTCACATTTCCTCAGCAAATACACATTTTTTTGGGAAAAAAATGTAGACTTTGCCCAGGCCAAATTGATCTAGCTGATAAGGAGCTCATGATTCAGTGAGTCATTTTGCTCTCAAACAAATATTTACTCGCAGAGATAACACAAAAACAGCATTCCAGCCTTGCTGCATCCTTTCACCTTCTGCTGACAACACCAAGAGAAAGTGGTCACCCCCAGAGCTCTGTGTGCACTTTGGGGGAAGGGATGTGTGTCTTTCCAGACAGCACTTCAGATTCCCTGGAATGACACATCCATTTTCCCAGCTGTGGACAGGTACAGGCATTGCTCAAACTTCACCACGTAAGGCTTTCAAGGAAGATCTTTAGACTCAATTTGCTGGAAATCCTGCAAGAGGCACAGGCAGAGGATCCTGTTGCAGAGTAGTTGGCTTTGGTCTTTTCCAAGTACATCTGTGGTTTTTCATCTTTTCTGCCCTTTCATCTGCTCAGGGAAAGCCTATGAGGAGTTCATGGGCAAATTGACTCATAAAGTCCTTACTCCACGGGCATCAGGCACAACATTCCTTTAATTTGTGGCCACATCCCACACACAAAGGGACAAGAGGGCAAGGAAAATAGTTCCTACCTACTCCTCTAACAGCAATCTCTTAGCTCTCAATCTCTGAGCAGTACCAGACGTGTTCTCTACACACACACACCTCAAACCCAGCTCACGCCAGTGCCCACACAGACATTTTTTTTGCTTCTAAATCCCTTGCAAGAATTGTTAGAGCACACAAATCTCTAAATTTGAATTTATAGTTCAAATTGCTGAAAAATAAGATCAGTTTTGAACACAAGGCACAATAGCAATTCTCACCGTGTCCCTGTAAGCTCTCAAAGCACTTTGGTATTGTCAGTGTCAATGCATCCAACCAGTTCAGGCTCCAAGGGACAGTGGAAAGCTCTCTCACCCTAGAGGAGATGGATTTTTTTGTCTTCTCTGGATGCTTTGCACTCTGAAAGCAATAAATGTCCATCCTTTTAAATGTCCATCAGGCAGTGCTTAGTGAGGCAAACATGACTTTTACTGCAGAAACAAGTACTCACATGGGGAAGAAGAGATATTCCATGCTGCCCTTTCCATGTTATTTTCCTGTATCTATTTGCTTCAAATCTGCATGAAAAGTGAATGAAACAAATTCACTAAAAGCCCAACATGGTGCAAAAACAGAACATCTGTGCCCTAACTTATGCCTATAGCAAGTTCTGTCCATTGAAGCTCCTTTCAATCTCTTTCTGAACTTGAGAATTCACCAGTGATTAGTCTGATTTAGTGTAAAATTCAGAGCAAAACAGTTGTAAAAATGACTTGGGAATTTAGGAATGGACTCTATCCTGAATCTGTACTATCAGGACAATTTTGCAGCCTCATTGAGGGTGTTAGGTGACTTCACACAAATTGATTTCCTTACGATCCACAAACTCTCCCAATGAGTTTCTCTTTGTAGCTCTGTGGTTAAACCTACACAGCAACCCTTTCCTCACTGGATGTTTCTCTTACTTTCCCATTTCTCCAGGTTGGCATTGAAGTCTATCCCACAGCAAAGTGGATGAAACAGTGCAGCTGGGAGCAGAACATGGCCAACACCTTTGTCACTGTCCCTGATGGGTATTGCCTTCCTGAGCCCATACAGTACTATGGTGAGTAAAGCAACAGTTTTATACTCTGATAATATAGCAAAATTAACAGTTGAGGAGGGACACTGAGGTGCTGGAGCAGGTCCAGAGAAGAGCAATGAGGCTGGTGAAGGGACTGGAGCACAAGTGCCATGAGGAGAGGCTGAGGGAGCTGGGGGTGTTCAGCCTGGAGAAGAGGAGGCTCAGGGGAGACCTTATCACGCTCTGCACCTCCCTGAGAGGAGGTTGGAGTCAGGTGGGGGTTGTTCTCTTCTCCCAGGCAACCAGCAGCAGGACAAGAGGGCACAGACTCAAGCTCTGCCAGGGAAGGGTTAGGTTGGAGATTAGGAAGAGATTTTTTCTGGAGAGAGTGCTCAGGCATTGGAATGTGCTGCCCAGGGAGGTGGTGGATTCACCATCCCTGGAGGTTTTCAAGCTGAGACTGGATGTGGCACTTAGTGCCATGGTCTAGTGACCACAGTAGGGTTGGACTTGATGATCTTGGGGGTCTTTTCCAACCCAGTTGATTCTATATTTATGATATTAAACCCACAAAACATTTGAAAACTTTCAAGCAGCTGATGTTGAGATAATTCTCCAGGCTCTTATTTCACTTTCAATTTCCCCTGTATGCAGATGTTTTACCAGAACACATCAACTACCAGCTGCAAGACACGGATTTCCAGACTGCACCTTACTGCCAGTACTCAGCAGTCCCAATTCCTGCTCCAGCCCTGCAGTCTCAGCCCCCTCCATCCCCATATGGCACATATGGGCTGGACCCTGTGTACAGCGAGGGGCCGTGCGTCGTCAGCAGCTGTGAGCTCAGCAAACCTCCCTTCCTGCCCCCACACATGGATGATGGGGGATACCAGGGCTTAAAGAGGCCGAGATTAAACCACTCCGTGAGGCTGAAGGGGCAGGAGGAGCTGTGTGTGGTGTGTGGTGACAAAGCCTCTGGATATCACTACAACGCACTGACCTGCGAGGGCTGTAAAGGTGAGCACAGGTGACCTGCAGCTTGCCCAGAATCTGTCCCACAGTGCTCAGCACGTTCCACATCTGTGATTTAAACAGAGTTTGTGATCTTTTAAGCTGCTGTTTCTACAGATTTTCATTCCCCTATCATACTTACTCCAGATTCACATTTTCATAACCTTTTTTGGAAATGTCTGTGTTTAACTGAGCATTTCAAGTATCTCATTTGTGCATTGAGGACTCACTAGAACAGTCTCTGCTTAAGCAGGTGCTGATTTCCTTGTGAACATTTATTATAGATTTACTTCAGTGTTATTAATTTCCCTTATTTAATAAAATTAACTAAAAGCAAGTAGTAATTACTTGCTAATTATATTTTAACTTTCTACATGGGAGCTCTCTCATGAGGGACAGCACTGATCTCTGCTCTCTGTGACCAGTGACAGGACACAGGGAATGGCTGGAGTTGTGTCAGGGGAGGATTAGGTTGGATATGAGGAGAAGGTTCTTCCTCCAGAGGTGTTTGGGCACTGAAGAGCTCCTCAGGGCAGTGGTCATTGTCAGAGCTCAAGCAGCATCTGGATGATGCCTAATCATACCCTGAGCACTGGGAGCAGTTTGGGCACCAAGAAAGATATAAAGGTATTAGAGAAGCACTGAAGAGCTCCTCAGGGCAGTGGTCATTGTCAGAGCTCAAGCAGCATCTGGATGATGCCTAATCATACCCTGAGCACTGGGAGCAGTTTGGGCACCAAGAAAGATATAAAGGTATTAGAGAACATCCAAAGGAGGTAATGGGTGAAGGGTGCATTTCAAGTATCTCATTTGTGCATTGAGGACTCACTAGAACAGTCTCTGCTTAAGCAGGTGCTGATTTCCTTGTGAACATTTATTATAGATTTACTTCAGTGTTATTAATTTCCCTTATTTAATAAAATTAACTAAAAGCAAGTAGTAATTACTTGCTAATTATATTTTAACTTTCTACATGGGAACTCTCTCATGAGGGCCAGCACTGATCTCTGCTCTCTGTGACCAGTGACAGGACACAGGGAATGGCTGGAGTTGTGTCAGGGGAGGATTAGGTTGGATATGAGGAGAAGGTTCTTCCTCCAGAGGTGTTTGGGCACTGAAGAGCTCCTCAGGGCAGTGGTCATTGTCAGAGCTCAAGCAGCATCTGGATGATGCCTAATCATACCCTGAGCACTGGGAGCAGTTTGGGCACCAAGAAAGATATAAAGGTATTAGAGAACATCCAAAGGAGGTAATGAAGGTGGTGAAGGGTCTGGAGGGGCCACATGAGGAGAGGCTGAGGGCACTGGGGTTGTTCAGCTGGAGAAGAGACTGAGGGCAGAGCTCACTGGGGTCTGCAGCTCCTTCATGAGGGGCAGCGGAGGCTCTGTGACAATGACAGGACACATGGCTGGGGGGGAGCTGTGTCAGAGGAGGTTTGGGATGAATACTGGGAGAAGATTCTTCCCCCAGAGAGTGTTTGGGCACTGGAACAGCTCCCCAGGGCAGTGGGCACAGCCCCAAGTCTGACACAGCTGAAGGAGCATTTGGACAACCCTCTCAGGCACATGGTGGATTTTGGGGTGTCCTGTGCAAGGCCAAGAGTTGGACCAGATGATTCTTGTGTATCCTTTCCATGTGATTCTCTGTATGGAAAACAGCAATTAATATTAGCCAGAAAGAACCAAATATAACCATATTGCTAAAAACCAAACTTATAATCAAGGCAACGTTTCCATTTAAAAAAAACAAAACAAAACAAACCCGAAAGACACTTCAATTCTTTAAATTCAGATGAGATAAAGCTCCTCAGATTGCTTCAGCCCTAACCTGGTCCTTGTCCACAGGTTTCTTTCGCCGCAGCATAACCAAGAATGCTGTGTATCGGTGCAAGAACGGAGGGCACTGTGAGATGGACATGTACATGAGAAGGAAGTGCCAGGAGTGTCGCCTCAAGAAGTGCAAAGCTGTGGGAATGCTGGCAGAGTGTAAGTGTCCCTTCCATGCTGGCTGCTTTACTCGAGGAAACCTTTCCCAGAGTCAATCCCTTCTCAAGAGAGCTAAAAGCTACTGGTCTAAACTTCACTTCGCTGTAGAGAAATTCACTCTGGAGTCTGTAGAACTGTGGCATCTCCATGTGGAGAAACTGGCAATGCTTGGGAAGTATGTGCTCAAGCGGAGTGCTGTTCTTCAAAGATATTACAAGGAAAAAAGAAAGGAAGTACTAACAAGAGAAGCTAAATTTCCTGCACCTTGTCAGGACAGCAGTGAGCAGATCAGATGTGCTTTAGTGTTTAGAGGGAAAAAAAAAGAAAAGTTGCATGATAGTCTTTGATGAAAAATTCTGGTGTCTGTGTATCACAGAACCACAGGCAGAAAGAGACTGGAAACCCTCAGGCCTTTGGTGGATACTGAACACCAACTCACCTGACAAATCACACGTCACATCCTCCAGTGTGGGGGTCCTTCTAGGTGGTGCAAGACTTGAGCTATTCCTAATAAGGTCCTTCTAGGTGGTGCAAGACTTGAGTTATCCCTAATACAGTGATGATTTCAAATCCTAATTAATATTGCTGCCACTCCCACCCCTCCCAGGTTTGCTGACTGAAGTCCAGTGCAAGTCAAAGCGACTCAGGAAGAACTTCAAGCAGAAGAGCAGTTTCCTTTGCAACATAAAGCTGGAAGATGAGGGACTGAATAGTAAGCATGTGTCATCTACAACAAGATCTGGAAAAGTGGGATATTCTTCTATTTAAAATACCTCTTTTTAGCATTTCTTTTTACCCCTAGTCAATGTCACTTGATTGATTTCTTTCCTAACAGATCCCAGAGAAGATGGAACTTACTCCAGGGGAACATCAGCTTCTTGACCACATTGTAGCAGCACATCAAAAATACACAATTCCCCTTGAGGAAGCCAAGAAGTTTGTAGGTATCAGTACACTCAGCTGCACTGCTGAGCTGTTGTTATCCTCAGCACTGTCCCCTAGTCAATGTCACTTGATTGATTTCTTTCCTAACAGATCCCAGAGAAGATGGAACTTACTCCAGGGGAACATCAGCTTCTTGACCACATTGTAGCAGCACATCAAAAATACACAATTCCCCTTGAGGAAGCCAAGAAGTTTGTAGGTATCAGTACACTCAGCTGCACTGCTGAGCTGTTGTTATCCTCAGCACTGTACCTTGATCAGATGTCTTTTTTCTCTTTCATGCAGCTACAAGAAACTGCAAGTCCCGAGGAAAGTTTCCTGCGTCTCTCTGAGACAGCTGTTGTCCACGTACAAGTGTTAGTGGATTTCACAAAGAGACTTCCAGGTAAGTTTCTTCCTTTGGGAATATTACAGAAACCAAAGCATACTGGTGGCAGGAATCCAAGGAAAATACAGGCTTTAAGGAAATGTTTTCAACTGACTAATTTTTCCTTCTAATTTACCATTTACTTGTCCAGAGGACAACTTAGAAGTTTCACTTCAAACTTTTGCTAGGATGAGATTCCTTTTGCATTTCTGGTGTGGAGAAGAGACACTTTCTGGAAGCACATGGACTCCAAAATACCATCCTGAGAGACTCCCTTTTCCAACACATTCTCTGAAATCCAATTGACTTTGCCATTTATCATAATCACTAAAGAAAAATCAGATGTTCCTCCAAAGGCAAAGGCAGCACAGAAGGGACTAATCAGGTGCTCCTATTCATGTTTTCCTGTCATAAAGGAACAAGGGGAAATGCAATTAAATTCACTGAGTTTCAATGTAAAGTTGACAAAGTAACATCTGACAGGGAGGAGGAGAATTTTTTTGTTGTCAAACCCTGACAAAAGTCAATCACCATGTCTAAAGCAGGTGCTGGATGTGATTTGGAACTCCTTTGGGACAGAGCTGAAAGAATGGATGAGCTGATTGTTTTCATATGTTACATATCCTACTTTGATCTGGATGAAGAGAAAATCACTGAAGTTCCTTGGCACAGGAATTATAAGTGCAGATAATGAACTTGTCAAAAGATGGACAGAATATTAAAAAAGATAATGGATCAATAAGGGGAATATCCACAGTCACTAAGCAATATAGCAAATTTATCAGGTATCAGGTCAAGCAACATACATCAGATATTAGGAAGAATTTTTTGAAAAAGTCTTTACTTGTAACTCCCTGTGAATCTTCTAACTCTGGACACTGCCAACCTCTCCTCCTTTTTATCTTCAACTGTCTAACCTGCACACAAGATCCCAATAGCCTTTGGCACACTCATCACTTAACTATGTCCTCTTTTCCAGTCAAGGGTTTATTAAAAAAAATAATCATTTTCTCACCTTATGTTAAGAGTTTAAAGGCAGCCTCAGCCTTCCTTGATTCTCAACACAGACCTTTCTCTGCAGGATTTGAAAGTTTAGCTAGTGAGGACCAGATTGCACTGCTGAAAGGGTCAACAGTCGAGGCAATGTTCCTGCGCTCAGCCCAAATATACAACCAAAGACTGAGCGAGTGCCAACCCTCAACCAGTGGAAGTAAGTTGCACTAGTGAGCTTTCTACCAACACCAGGAGGAGGTTCCCAACAAAGAGCAACATTTCTGAGTGCCTGCAGAAATTATGGGGTGAATGGCTATATTAATGACTTGCTATATATTGTGTCAGGTTGAACACAAGAGACTTTGACCAACAATAATGCAACAAAGAACTTGGTGCCAGATGCCAAAAACAGAAGGGGTTTAATACCTGCATAGATCTCAGGGAAAAAAATCATTTATTTCCACGTTTTCCTATATTGATGGGGAAAAGTCACATGGCTTTGGGTATATATCTTGGAGACAAATATTTTAAGTCACTTTAAGCTTGGCTGAGAACTGTCATCTGTCTTGTTTCAGGTCATGTAAGACTTTCTGACCATGGGACGTGTTGTCATGTTCAAAACCTTGACAAAAACATTTATTCCATGGAAATGTCTCACAATGAGGAAAGTCCAACTTCCACTACAACCACAGGTAATGGAGGTCTCAGAATCTAAATGCTGGGAATCTTTTGCTTTGCTGGTCCTGTTGTTAATCCCCCTGAGCAACACTGTCCCTGTGGCCACTGCTCCCTGTCCTCTCTCCCTCAAGATCCTTGTGGCAGGAAGAGGTGGTGCTCATGTCTGATTATATCCCAGGATAAAGCCTTGAGCTATATATACATCCAAAGCTCCACAATGCAACAGCAACACAACTCTGGGTACTATTTAGGAAATTAACATTGTTTTCACAAAGTTTGTTAACTATTTCATGCAATGAAACAGCCTTACAAGAGGCACAGAATCACAGGATGGGTCAGGTTGGAAGGGACCACAGTGGATCATCTGGTCCAATCTCCCTGCTCAAGCAGGGCCAGCCCAGAGCTCATGGCACAGGGTTGTGTCCAGATGGTTCTGGGATATCTCCAGTGAGGGAAACTCCACATCCTCTCTGGGCAATTTGTTCCAGTGTGTGGTCACTGCATAGGAAGGAAGTTTATCCTCATGCAGGTAGAACTTCTGGGCATCAGTTTCTACCCATTGCCTATCTGGACACACAGGGCAGAGCCTGAGCCAGCCTCTGACACCTCCCTGCAGATACTGATGAGGTCTTTCTCAGTCACCTCTTCTTGAGACTGAATGGCCTCAGCTCTCTCAGCTTTTCATAGAATCATGGAATCATTCAGGTTGGAAAAGCCTCTAAGGTCATGGAGTCCAACGATTCACCATTTCATAGTTTCATAGTATGTTATGGGGTTCAAATGGACCTTAGAGTTCATCCAATTTCCTCCTAAGAGAGATGCTCCAATCCCTTAGCCATCTCTGTAGCACAGGTGTGACCTCACTGGATTGAGATGCAGGATTACCTCCTGCCATCCACACAAACCCAAATGTACTGAAATAATGTCCTATTTCCCTTCCTTTCCAAGGCATCACCGAGGAATTTATCACTGCCCTGTTCTACTTCTACCGAAGCATGGGGGAACTCAACGTGACCGAGACGGAATACGCTCTGCTCGTGGCCACAACTGTGTTCTTTTCAGGTAAAGCAGGGAAGGTGACAACAAGCTGTCACCTGCCCTGAGCATCCCCCATCCCTGCACCCACCCCTCACAGCAACTTTTCACTATCTGAAGGGCAACAGGGAGCCAGAGAGACTCTGTGTTAGGAACTGCAGTGACAGGACAAGGGTGGGTTCAAACTGAAGGAAGGAAAGTTTAGGTTGGATGTGAGAAAAAAGTTTTTTACTCTGAGGGTGGTGAGACACTGGAAGAGGTTGCCCAAGGATGTGGTGGCTGCTCCAACCCTGGCAATGTTTAAGGCCAGGCTGGATGAGCCTTGAGCAACCTGATCTAGTGAGGAGGTGTCCCTGCCCAGGGCAGGGGTTGGGGTGGATGATCTGTCAGGTCCACCCTTAAAATTCTACGACTCTGACTCTGTGCTTTCCCCACCCGCCCGCTCCTGCGGAACAAGCGCCACGTGGAGGAACTTCAGGAGCCTCTGCTGGGCATCCTGTACAAGTACTCGAAGCTGCAGCACCCCGAGGACCCGCAGCACTTCGCGCGGCTGTTGGGGCGCCTGACCGAGCTGCGCTCGCTGGACCACGCACACGCGGAGGTGCTGCT
>NW_008664512.1:0-214 GCF_000695815.1 Acanthisitta chloris | reverse complement strand
CCTCATCCACAAGGTGGGTCACCTGATCCTAAAAAGAGGTCAGGCTGGTCAGACAGGGCCTGCCCTTCTTAAACCCATGCTGGCTGAGTCTGATCCTTCGTCCATCCTGTAGGTGCTGTGTGATTGCACTTAGGATTATCTGCTCCAGGACTACTAGCAGTGGGTAGTAGTAATCAGAGAGCCAAATGAGCTCAGAGAGTCTCCTGCTGATATT
>NW_008664511.1:2450-2752 GCF_000695815.1 Acanthisitta chloris | reverse complement strand
CCATGTCCCCACTGGTGGACGGAGGGGTTTGCCTTGGGAATCCTGCCCTCCGCCTCCTTTTCCGCTGGCGGAACACCTTCGGGCTGGCTCCTGCCTGCTGCTCACAGATCGAGGTCTGTTCTTGGGATGCAGCTGCCCTCAGCTGTCTGCAGAGGTGAGCCTGGAGACAAGACTGACTGATGTCCTCCCACTCTCACTCGGCTTGGTGCTAAGGGCTTTCCTCTTCCCCCACCCTGCATGGCCCAGGGAAGTTGGTTTTTCCCCAAAACAGCCCTGGGAGGTTGCTGTTCTGAGGAGGGGGT
>NW_008664511.1:2032-2392 GCF_000695815.1 Acanthisitta chloris | reverse complement strand
CAGCCACCAGTGTTACCAGCAGCACCAGGAGCCTGGGCGTTTTGGCAAGGGGATGTCACCCCACTTCTCTGATGGGCATTTCCATAACCCAACACAGCACTGGAGGCACCTGTGTGACCCCATGGACAGGTGGGGCTCTGCCTGTGGCCCTGCTTGCAAGGAGCCTGCTGTGCCATGGGCACGGTATCCAGGGCTCAGCACGGCATGGCTTTGCTCCCCCCTCCCCTCCCCATGTGGGCAGAGCCCCCAGCCCTCTCCCAGTGTCCCAAGCTCCTTGCAGACTCTCCCACCGCCTCTCCCAGCTCCCCTTCCCCCTGTGCCACTGCCGACTTGGAGTATCCTCTGCTGCCCACCCTGGCA
>NW_008664511.1:0-1799 GCF_000695815.1 Acanthisitta chloris | reverse complement strand
GGGGAGGGGGGTGCTCTGGGAGGGCAATGCATTTCACAGACAGTTGTACAACGTGGCTCCCCCCAAACCTGCCCAGCTCCTACCTGCGAGGAGGCAGCAGCACGAGCAGGGGAGAGCCAGGGGCCATCCCTGGGCCCCACTGCCGGAGCAGGACCGAACCGTTGGGAACAGCCCCCCCTTCCCTGCTTCACCCGCAGAAGCTTCCAGTTGTGGCTGAGTCACTCCTGCTGTAGCTCCTTCTCTCCTTGTTTTGGATGGAAGTTTTCCATGGAAACCCACGCTGGGCCGGCCGCGGGCTGGGATAAACACGGCTGAATCACAAAAGGCCGTTTCACCAAGAGCTGTCAGATGGCAACAACAGTGAGTGCTGCCAGTGGGCAGCCCCCCGGCCCTGGGGGAAGCAGCAGCATCACCTCTCTCTGCACCCCCTCCAGCCTCACTGGCTCAGCCCTCCCTGGTCCATCCCAAATTCCCATGGTGCCAGCGTGCCACTTGGCAAAGCCAGGGGTGGGTCACAAGCTTCGGACAGAAGTGTTCTCAGGCCATGTACTTTCCCTGAGGGTGCACAGGGAAATCCCATCTGGGAGAGTCCCTTGGGACCCTCACTGCAGCTCAGTCCTCAGCTGTGGGCTCTGTAGGGTCATGGCTGCTGGAGGAGCCAGAAAGACCCTTCCCACCCTCCCAGCTGTGCACAAGGACGGGTGCTGAAGCCACTGGGAGCGTTGACGGCAGTGTTCGTCCTGTGCCCGTGCCCTGCTGAGCACCATCCTGTCATGGAAGTGTCAAGTAACAGCTCAGCCCTGTCAGGGGCCATGATCCTTCTCTGCATCCCATTCCTTCCCAGCACTGCCACGATCTTTGTGCTGAGGAGGAGCACGGGAGCTGGACGGCCTCTGTCCCCCGGCTCTGACGGCTGGCCCCAGGCCCAGTGGCTTGGAAGCGCCGTTGGAAGACAAGTCCTAGTGTCAGGAATCCAGGATATTTTTAAGGACTCTGCAAGAGAAACTAATTCCAGGGTGTCAGCAGGAGAGACTTGGCCTCCAAAACAACAACAGTGCAGCTGAAGCCTTCCCAGGCTGGAGCGTGGGGTCTGAGAGGCCACGGTGCTGCCTGCAGGACATGTCCCCTCGCCCAGGGTACCCTGGAAGGGACATGGATGCCACTGTGGCCTGGACCTCGCCGCGATGCTGTTGACAGAGCACTAGTGAGGAAGTTTTTCCCATGGGATAGAGAGTGGGTTTTGTGGCAGCAGCACCTTTGCAGCATGGATGTGCCAAATGCACCTGAGTGGTGGTGAGACTGCCCGAAAATCCCCTTCCTGGAGGCATGAGGTGTATGGTCCATCACCAGTGACAGCAATGGGAGAAGTGGGAGTGCTGGTCCCTGTGCTATGCCCCTGCCCATGGCTCCCCTGCTGCTCTGTGGCTCTTCTGGCCCCCAGGGACCTGGTGGTGGCCGTGTCTGTCTGGGTGAGGGCAGAGCCCCCAGGTGCATGGCACCATGGGTGGGTGGGAGCTCCTAATGGGACTGCCCTCAAGAGGGAAAGTGTGGGCAGGAGACCCCACATGGCCCCTAGTTGGTTTAGGTGGGACACTCACAGGAGCTCCGTGCTGGAGCTGCAGCACCCCAGGACCAGAGGTTCTTGGTCGGGGACTCTCCCTGCCCTCTTGCCACTGTCACTCTCCTTGACCCCAACCACAGTGTCTCCACGGGGAGATCCCTCACCTCGAGGGTCTCTGCGGTCACTACACCCCTTCCAGCCCCCTCTGTCCCCGTGTCCGGGGCTGTGGGTCCCCAGT
>NW_008664510.1:119069-126475 GCF_000695815.1 Acanthisitta chloris | reverse complement strand
TTTCACTGTAAGGGTGGTGAGACACTGCAACCGGTTGCTCAGAGAAGTGGTGGCTGGATGTTCAAAGCCAGGCTGGATGAGGCCTTGAGCAACGTGGTCTAGTGAGGAGGTGTCCCTGTTCATAGCAGAGGGGGTTGGGACTAGATGATCTCTAAGGTCCATTCCAACCCCTAAAACTCTATGATTCTATGATCCTCCACAAACAGTGACAATACAGGGATGAAGGTGGAGGAGTAACTGTCAATCAAATCAGTGTAGTATCCAACCAGTGTGTTACTGCATGGGAATTTTAATGCAATTGTTATAACAGAGACTAACACTAACAATCATATAATTTATGATCCAAAATCCATATGAGACTTGTCCCGCTAAGGTTTTAGTTACAAACTTTTAAGTGATTTTACTTCAAAATATGGTAAACTCTAGTGTTTTCTAGAGTACCTTGCTTTCAGCTCCTGGACAGGAAACACATCAGGTAGGAACATGAACCACAGCACATCATTCTGAACTGAAAACATCCATGAAAACGTCTACCAAGGGTTGAGAGCAAAATGGTCCAAGAGGGACCATGGAAATCACACTGTGCATCAGGAATTCCACTGCCTCCAGACACTCCTGCACCTCAAGAGAGCATACAGGGTCCACAGCTGCACAGGTCTGTGTGCAGGGTCAGAAGTTGTTTGGCTGATATAGCTGTGTCAGCTGCCTGAACACCCACACCCCCTCCACCCCGGGACCAGTTCTTGGGCCAGATGGAAGCAATTCTTCTGCCAGATGTGACCCATGGGCCATGTTTTGAATTGTGCTGAGTTAGTTTTACAGTGTTTAGAGCCCAATCTTCTCCTCAGTAAAGGCTGATGAAGATTTGACCAGTAAGTTCAAACTCTGTGCTCCTAGATTTTTTTTAATACACGTATCGATAGGAGTACTTGAAAAGGAGGAATCTTACCTTTATTTTTGCTATAATCCATAATGGAAATTTTCTGAGTTTCAAACTTAGAGACTCTCCACATCCTGTAACAAATTCTGGTAGCTTTAGGGAGTTCCCCAGCTGGGACAAATCCAGGCTCATCTCTGTTTGGAGCATGTCCAGGCTCACTTCTATTGGGAGGCCCTGAAGTTTTCCAGTATCCCTAGCCATGATGCAGACCCATTTGGGACTCCTGCCTTCAGGCTGGCCATACTGTAGATTACAGAGTTCCCAGGACTTGAGTAGGCCTGCCAGAAACAGTTTCTGTTGGAATCTTGCCTTGGATTTGGCAAAACTTTATCAAATCCAAGCTGTTTTGAGTGAAATATTTCACACTCAACCAACTGGAATTTTTCAGCTTTGCTTTCAACTTCACTTCAGCAGAAAATTCCTGACCAATTCTATCTATTAACAAAACATCAGGTCCTTAGGGAATGCTATATAGTGTCATCTGAGTCACTGAAGTGTTAATTCTTATGAAGCATCTATTGTGACAACATAAGCATCCATTTTGTATCTGGAATTATTTAATGATCATTGTATATGCTGTTAGAGTCTCCAGAAGCAATTACTGTTCAAATTCAATGGGCTGTTGCTTCTCCAGTTTTTTCAAAATGAAATTCTCTTGTCCTGCTGGCTGACAGCTGCATTTGGAGCCAAGGAGGCCTCCACTTCAAATTAATCCATCCATGTATATGATACCCAAGGGTGCTGTTCTGCCATTCAGAAGGAGCTAGGCAGCATGAAGTGATGGGCATAGAGAAACTTTTTGAAGTTCAACAAAGGCAAATACAAAGTTCTGCACCTGAGGAAGAATATCTCCAGGCACTGGTACAGGCTTAGGGATCAAACAGCTGGAAATCAGCTGTGTGAAGAAGGACCTGGGGATCTTTGTGGACAACAAAGTGTCCATGAGCCAGTGGTGTGTCCTTGTGGCCAAGAGGCCAGTGGTATCCTGGGAGGCATTAGGAAGAACATTGCCAGCAGGTTGAGGGAGGGGATCCTGCCTCTCTACTCTATCCTGATGAGTCTGCATCTGGTGTTCTGGGCTATCCAGTACAAGGGAGATATGGAGCTTCTGGAGCAGGTCTAGCATAGGACTACAAAGATGATTAAAGGACTAGTGCATCTCTCTTACAAGGATAGGCTGAGAGCTGGGCTTGAGAAGAGACAACTGAGACGGGACTTTATCAATGTACATAAGTATCTGAAAGGAAGGTGTCAAGAGGGTGGAGCCAGATGGAGTTGCCAAGCAATAGGACAAGAGGCAATGGGCAGAAACAGGCAACTAACAACAGGACGTAGACTCAAGCTGTGCCAAGGGAGGTTCAGGTTGGGCATCAGGAAGAACTTTTTCACTGAAAGGGTAGTTCAGCATTGGTATACGCTACCCAGGGAGGTGGTGGAATCACCATTCCTGAAAGTGTTCAAGTAATGACTGGACATAGCACTTAGTGTTATGGTTTAGTTGGCATAGTGGTGTTCAGTCAAAGGTTGGACTTGATCTTGGAGGTCTTTTCCAAGCTTAATGATTCTATGAGTCTTTGATTCTATGAAACTGATGCACAGGAAGTTCCACCTGAACATGAGGAAGGACTTTTTTACTATGAGGATGACTGAGCACTGAAACTGGCTGCCCAGGGATGTGGTGGAGTCTCCTTCCCTGGAGATATTAAAAACCAAATCTGGACACAGTCCTGCGTAACGTGCTCTAGGCAACACTGCTTGACCAGGGAGGTTGGACTAGATGACCTCCAGTGGTCTCTTCCAACCTTACCTATTCTGTGATTCTGTGATGTGATAGTGAGAAATGTCCGTGGGATAATAACCCCCCATGTATGGGGATGATAGATCAAAGGTGGATCAGAAGAGTCATAGGCAAGATAATTGTTCCCTCGGCCACTGCCTCTAGGTATTGTACTCCTAGGGAGTTTGAAAGATCATCTTCTTGATGAGCTGCTTCAGGAGCAGTTTTGCACACTTCTGGTGAAATGGACTACAACGATGTCCTTAATATCTGATGACTGAAACCAACCAGCAGTGTGCAGATAACAGAATTATAGGAAGCAAGAAGCTATAGAGGATGTATTATCCCCAGTTTTGCACACTTTCATTTTCTGTTTTAGTAATATTAGGCGTGAGTTTGCAGTATAAATAATGGGAAAATATGGTCTGTACCTGAGCCTTACATGTATGATTCTCGTTAACGTGATGGGCACATGAAAACATACTAATAAGCTACAGACTATGTTCTTACAGCATTAGAATCAAGCTCTATTGTGTAGTAAATAAATATTTCAAACAGTATACTTCCTTTATGGATGATGCAATATCTCTTCATATTTACACCATTTATAGAAGTCTAAGCAATACACATTTAACCAGATAATTTGCCTCATATTTCACCTTTCTATTTGTTTTATTGCTCCCACATAACATGATTCTCTGGGAAGTTTAGATGAGTGATTAGCATGAAATACTGTTGGCCGTATATCTCTTCTTTCCATATCTGAGATATTTCTCTCTGGAGTGATAGTTCTCAATACTCCTAGGCAGTACATGACTATTAAATTTTTTTTGACCTATTTATCAATGTGCTTTTGTACCAATCCTCAGAACAAAGCAAGGGAAGACAAAATAGATAAGGAAACTAAGATAATTTGTTTTAAAAATCAGTTAACTGAATTTGAACTGAAATCTCATACATGCCATTTATATTTATGTTTAGGTTAGAAGGCTAGGAAGGTAGTCAAAATGGAATTTGCTACCTGACGGGTGAGAGGGAATGTAGCAAGCCCCCATTCTGCTATGGGAAAGATAAAATGCATGAAAGAATTGAGGAGAACCAATTCTGAAATTCCTGGCTTGGCTGGCAGAGGTTGCTGTGCAAAGTGGTGCAGCTGTTGGAGGTGTTGCTAACCTGGCTTTCCCAAGGAAAACTAGAAGTGGGACTCTAGTATTTTTCAGTCTGCTGTCCTATATGACTGTCTCATTTTCCTATGCCTAAAGTTAGCTAAGATAGGAAACAAACCAGCAATGTTTAAATGAATGGTGACAAACAAAACACACCAAATGACAGTGAACAATAACACTAATATTTAAAATAGATGTAGAGTAGTAGAGTGTTACATTGCAGTCAACATATCCAGAAAAGACTAAGTTTCTTTGTGCCATACAGTGTGATTTCTGGAGACAATCCTTGTCCATTTTAGCTTTTCAGGCTGGTGAGCCTGAAGGTGAAAGAGTAATAGAATAGATCTTAGCACCTTTCTTTCTTTTCTAAACCAAATCATTCTTTACAAGGCCTTGTAAAATTAGTGGTTCCAGTGCTAGGAATCTGCCTCTGACTCAAATTTTCTAGCTGTATAGACAGAATCTGTTAATACAACTGCTTCTGAGTATTAACCCAAATAATTTATCTTGGTGACCCATGGCAAAACCCTTTGTTCATGATAAAAGTATTATGGAGATGAAAAAAAAAAGTTACATGGCAGAATTTGAATTTCTAAGGGGCAGAGCAGTCTGTTATGTGTCCTTTTGCACTTTGGCATGTCAGTCAATAAAATGAAAATATTTAAGACAAGTATTTTAAAAAATGATATGCATAATTCATTAACAAATAGATTTTGTTGCAGATACATGTGTATGTAGCTGATGCCACTGTTTTATGCACATTGCTAAGATTCTAGCTGAATAAAAGAGTTTCGAAGTGGATATGCAAAAAAAAATCTTACCAATAGCATACTTGAAAAAGGCAGCACAGTTCACTGCATATCCTGAAGTGATTTATTCAGGAAGTTTGAAGCAATAAAAACTTATAAAAGTAAAGACAATTGTTACAAATTATCCCAGTGTTAAGTCTGACATGTTTTCAAGCCAGTTGATTCTGATAATGCTAACCAAACTTTCTAAGAATTTTGTTTTGCATGTTTCTAGGTTTGGTTTATTTCTGATATAATTCCTTCAGTGATGACATAGTGCCATATAACAGCCCTGGTCACTGAAATGGCAGAAGAGCTTCAGATTATTTCAAAACAACCTCTCATCCTTGAGGCTTGTCTACCATTTATCCTTGAGGCTTATCCACCATTTTTGCTCAAGATTCACAAATATTTCTCTGCTGGCTAAAAGGACACTGTAAGTTTGTCTTCTAGACAGCCGTGCCAGGTAGATACCCAGGTATAAAAGAAAACCTTAAACAGCTTTATATGGAACTTTCACCTTTATACAGGACACCTAGATCATGAAATAATATATCTTTTGTTAAAACTATTCTATCTATTATGAGTTCCCATAAGGAAGAGCTTATCTTCTGTGGGCATGGGTGAGTGGTGGAGAATCAAACACCTGCTGACCCATGCTGAAAAAATCCTAGGTAGCTCTTGGTCTTTCAAAGAATTGTCAAATGCTTTTCCCAGGAAAAAGACAAACCCACAACATTTGCCTGGAGTGCAGCCTAATGGATCCTCCATGTGTTGAAATTAATGCATCCACAAGGCCAATATTCCAACAGGGGTACATAGCAGTGTTCACAATTTGATATGCTCTTAGCCAGCTGCAGAAATTACTCTGGATCAGGAACTCAGTCAGTCATTTCCCTGGCCATACAGTGGTATATCAGGACTAGACACTGACGTAGAGGCCAGGTCTGCACAATAAATTCTGGCTGGCCGTAGTTAGTTAGATGTTGTGACAAAGTGTAATTGTCAGAAACATGGCAACACAAACTGCTAGTATAGGCACAATTTTCTAGGAAAACTTTTCATGTGCCCAAACAGTGTCTTTAATTTAGGAAAGAGGGCACAAACTCAGCCAGCAAAGTCATAGTTTTGTCAGCCTAAAATATATGGCTTAACATCCATTCTGAGCATATATATCAGGTGGGCTACTAGGGAGCTTTCCAAAGGCAGACATTTGCTTAATTTGTAAACATTTTTATTAGAAAATAAGCATGTATCAAAGATTAGTTTGTGCAGGTTTTCCAAAGTCGGGAAAATTCATTCGGTCAACATTTCTTTGAAAAGTTAACTTTCCACCTCCTTTTACCTTCATATATTATCTGTGAAATGTGGATTATAGTATTTTCCTTCTTGACACGAGTGTTGTGTATATGTTTATTGAAAAAAAATTAGCCTCTCAGGTACCTTAAGCTCACAGAGCTTTTAGTGGAAACCAAAAATGCTTTTTTTCTTGGTTCAAATTCTATGGGAAAACACACTTTTTGACAAGTATTTTTTGACACAGAGGTTTCCAAATTTCCAAGCATTTTCAGACAGGAGGAGGATGGTGGGTTCAGGAATCTGACATGTCAAGATGATATATAATTTTTCACTTCTTATTATATACAATGTAGAAAAGAAAAATCTGTCCCATACTTGCATAACTATTCAAAGTGTTAATCAAGAACATGATGTTAGTTTGATTTAGCTACCATCTCTGTGAAAATCTCAAATTCCATTCCTCTCTGATTAAATATTAACAGAAGAAAGTACACATAGGAGAGTTAGAAAATTTTCTGCAATTTATCAGTGAAACTTATTTCATAATTAGGAATACACTTATATGTGAAGCATATCACGTAAAAGAAAAATGTAATTGGACCCTAAAATAAGAGCACAGAAACAGTAAATCAAGACTTGGTCTTGCCTCTAAAATACACCAGAGTTTTTGAGATACCCTGTCAAGTCCTGGTTTTTAGATGACTTCCCAGATAGCAGCATCATTATGCTCCTGTTATACAACAGGTTGTACAACTGAGAAATTACAGGATCACAGTATGGGTAAGGTTGGAAGCGACCACAGTGGGTCATCTGGTCCAAACTCCCTACTCAAACAGGGCCATCCTAGAGCAAATGGCTCAGGATTATGTCCAGAGGGTTCTTGAATACCTCCAGTGAAGGAAAATCCACAATCTCTCTGGGCAATGTGTTCCAGTGCTCAGTGACTTGCACAGTAAAGAAGTTCTTCCTCGTATTCAGGTGGAACTTCCTGTGCATCAGTTTTTGCCTGTTACCTCTTGTTTCTGCCACTGAGAAGAGTCTGCCTCTGTCATTTTGGTGCTTCCCATTCATGTACTTGAATACATTAATGAGGTCCCCTCTCAGTCATCTCTTCTCAAGACTGAAGTGGTCAAACTCCCACAGCCTTTCCTCATAAGTGAGGTGCTCCAGTCCCTTGATGATCTTCATTGCCCTCTGCTGGACCTGCTCCAGGAGCCCCATAACACTCTTGTACTGAGGAGTCCAGAACTGGACAGACTACTCCAGGTGTGGCCTCACGGAGGCTGAGTAGATAGGCAGGATCACCTCCCTTGACCTGCCAGCAATTGCACTTGCCTTTGAAGAATTTCAGTTGGCTCTGCTCTGCACATCTCTCCAGCCTGTCCAGGTCCCTCTGAAGGGCAGCACAGTCCTCTGAGGTATCAGCAGCTCCTCTC
>NW_008664510.1:87179-118974 GCF_000695815.1 Acanthisitta chloris | reverse complement strand
CTCTTTCCCCTCACTGATCTGGCTGATCTTATCAATGAAGACTGATGGAAAGTAGACATTCAATAACTCTGCCTTCTCTGCATGCTCTGTTATCTGGGTCCCTCTCCATTAACAAGAAGGCCCACATGATCCTTTGTCTTCCTTTTGGTATTTATGTATTTAAAAATATGCTTTTTGTTATCCTTGATATCCTTTGCAGATTCAATTGTAGGTTGGCCTTGGCCTTTCTTATCTCATATGTACCTGCTCTGGCCACCTTTGTATATTCACTCCAAGAGGCCTGACCCTGCTTCCTCCTCCTATGCATTTCTTGCCCATGTTTAGCTAATGACAGGAGTTCTTGGTTCATCCACAGAGGTTTCACACACCCTTTTCCATCACTCCAAGAGGCCTGACCCTGCTTCCTCCTCCTATGCATTTCTTGCCCATGTTTAGCTAATGACAGGAGTTCTTGGTTCATCCACAGAGGTTTCACACACCCTTTTCCAAATTTCTTTCTCATTGGGGTGCATCATTCATGAGCCTGGAGGAAGTGAGCCTGAACTAACAGCCAAGTCTCTTGGACCCCTCATCCCTGAAGGGCCTGCTCCCATGGGATTTGTCCAAGAAGATCCCTAAACAGGTTAAAGTTAGCTCTTCTGAAGTTCATAGTTGTAGTTTTAGTTGTTGTCCTGCTATCTCTTTGTTACTGAACTCTACAATCTCATGATTGCTACAGCCAAGGCTGCCCCCAAACTTCACATTATCAACAAGGCCTTCCTTGTAGGTTAGCATAAGCTCAAGCAACACACCATTTCTTGTGGGAGCCTCTACTTACCTGTTACAAGAAATTATCATCAGTGCTTTTCAGGCACTTCCTGGACTGTACTTTACTGCATGGTTTTTCCAGCAGATGTCAGGGTAGTTGAAGCCCCCCAGAAGAACCAGGGCCTGTTGACTTGGAGACTACTTCTAGCTGTCTGCAGAGGCCCTCATCCACTACCTCCTCTTGGTCTGGGGGCCTGTGGTACACACCCACAACAATATCACCCTTACTATTCTGCCCTTTTATCCTAACCCATAAGCTCTCAACTTGCTCATCACCCTTACCAAGCCAGAGCTCAATACATTCTAAGTGTTGTGCCACATAGAGTCCAGTTGAGGCTGTTCTGTTTACATCGAGAGCAGTTCATGGACATCTAAAAAGGATAAAACAAGGCATGGACTGACCTACACATGAACATTGGCGTAATATTCAGAATATAAAATTCCCAAGTGAAAGTTTATATTTCAGATATTTTATTTCCTGACCATTAGCAGATTTCCCCTCCATGAATGTATCTTTTCTCTTTAGAGGCCCCTTAGTTCCTTTGGTCTCTTAACCACCCTTAGACATAGGCTACAAGTTCCATCATTTTTAAATGCACAAGAAGGTGTTTGTTTCAAATTGCTTTACAGATGTTGTCATATAGTAGCACTAAGTGTCCCTTTTTTTTGTGCTGAGACATATAAAAACACCATGGAGTTTCATGCCCAGAGAATCAGATGAATTCAGCTTCACAGCCCTTTTGTGCAAATGGAAGAGTGAAGATGGTGATTGAAGAGAACAGATTTATTCAAGGCTGTGCTACAAATTGTCACCTTATATTTCCTGAACTGTGTGTCACTGGATGACCTTCAGGACTATTAGAAGAGTGATTTCAAAAGTTTTCAGATTGCTTTAATGAATATGCCATTCAACTAAAGTTAACATTTTAATATATTGAATTTGTTGTGATGTAAACACCCTGGAGTTTTTCTCTCATGAAAAAAATGGAGAACAGCTCATCAAATTATGTTAGCATATTGCAACTTTTAGTACCATGACAATGTTATGCCAAGGCATTTGGATGAAGGTAGATCTTTTTTATTGAAGATAACTTTCTGTCTATAATTACAGTTTTCAAAGTGTATTGAGAAAGGAAAGGACAAAGTTCTGTGGCACTTTAGCAAAAGTAATAGACCACTGATATTAGTGTGCCTTTAGATATGCAGGGAACTATCCTTGGCTAAGGGCCAAACACCTACACAGCTTCTCCCTCACTCCCCTTCCTTGGCAGGATGGGAACAATAATAGGATGAGAAAGTTTGTGGGTTAAGATCAAGTCAGGAAGATTGCTTACCCATTACTGCGGTGGACAAAACAAACTCTTCTGTGAGAAAATAAATTTAATTTATTCATAATTATAATTGATTCAAGTAGTGAAAAACAAAAATCCCAAACTTTACCACAGCATCTTTCCTCCCCTGTTTTCCGGGCTCAACTCTACTCCTTCATTCATGTTTTAATTCCCTCTAATTTATATATTTTTGCATTTTTATCTTTTTGTAAAAGACATGTCTTTAACTTCTTGCTTGTTTCGTTACACTTATTATATTTTAAATAGATAGCAGTCAAACCTTACTTCAGTGGTCATTTTAGGCAAAATGATTTTATAACATCCTTATTTCCCCTCAGGCATCAGAAATGCC
Source organism: Acanthisitta chloris (assembly GCF_000695815.1). Classification (NCBI taxonomy): domain Eukaryota; kingdom Metazoa; phylum Chordata; class Aves; order Passeriformes; family Acanthisittidae; genus Acanthisitta; species Acanthisitta chloris. The sequence goes on along the minus strand of NW_008664510.1, from coordinate 116,484 downwards.
AGAACAGAGAAAACAGAGAAAACAGAGAAGTGTTTGTTCTGTGAAACTTTTTGTTGTTATTTCTAGAGCTGGTCTAAAAATAGAAATACTTTTCTGTGAAAAAAATATTTCTGAATAGTATTCCTGTTTTTAATGGTTTGAAACCTTTTTCAAAACACTATGAAAGTGATAAAAATAGCAAATACATTTAATCCAAAAGGTATCAGATTAGTGTTATTAACATTCATGGAAATCTCTCTGACATGCTGAAGTAATCACTGTGAAACACTGCTGTGAAACACTGCTTCCAAAGATATTCAGAATGTATTTTATATCTACTGCAGCATTTAATTTGTATCCCCAAAATGTGATAAGTTCAGTGGAATTGTTCTTATTTCACAGTAATTTCTGTTTCAGTATAGATATTTTCTTAGTTTGATGCACTTACCTATCTAAACTTGATAACTGATGCTGTTTAAAAGTATGTTTGTAACACTATGTGCAATTATAAAAATTGGTTAATTTAGTTCCAGAGTATCCTATCAATGGTATATTATGGTGAAAGCTTTATTTTCTCCAGCTTTGCTTTCAAAGTTACATGCTTATACCAGCTATCCTATTTCGTGGAGTTCCACGAACTTTGTTGGGGTTTTTTTGATTACCATGCTATGTCCAGAATTATTTTCTTTTATTGAACAACAGATTTTGCTTTGTTCACCAGTTCTTTGAAATATTTTGAGATTTTTCTATCACTGCAGTGACACCTGGTGTTGAAAACAAAGTTGTTAATAGCTCAAAGGCATGAGAGAATAATTTTCTTAGTATGGATTGTCTTAAAACCTCTAGCATGTAAGACTTTTCACCACCTGCTAAATTGGAATTGAAGAAAAGGGAAAGGGAAAGGGAAAGGGGGACAGGGAAAGAAAGGCAAGGGGGAAGGAAGGGGGGAAGGAAGAGAGAAAGGAAGGAAGGAAGGAAGGAAGGAAGAGAAATAACCTTTTCTCAGGTATTAACTGATACTTATCAGTTTCTGCATGGATAAGACTTCCCCCCTCCCCCTCAGAAAAAAGAACTTGGTTTAACTCTGATGTTCCTTGGTCATGGTCTTATATAGAAGAAAAAAACAGTCAAATAATTCTATGGCACTGAAGACTGATTGATGCATAAGCACAATTGCTAGAGTTAATTTCTCAACCTCAGAATAGCAACTTTTCAAATTCACTGGATTAAGAAAAGCTTAAGGTGCCTATGAAAATAAATCAAATAAAGAAGGAAATATCCCTGTGTTGTTTTTCTTTTCCTGCAGAGGAACGCTGACATTTAAATATTTGTTTTTAGGAAAATTAAAGCATTCCTTTGTATGCCTCTGTGTGCGTAGGTATATACATATGTTTCTGTTTCAACTGAAGAAATTCTAGTTCCATGATTGAATACAGAAAAATGCTTCAATAAAGCCTAAGTGGAATATGCAATCAATGGATTTAAATCCATATATACATTTTTGTCTGTAACAGAATTCCTGTGTGCTAGCATACATAAAATATGAGCATCTCTAATAAACAGCAGCTGGAGTATATAGCAAGCTGGATCTTTGTGTGGAATATCTTTAAGGTGTTTTTGGCACAACTTCCAGGACTGTCTTGACCAACACTTTCCCAGATGTGTAGGATTATGGGATATATCTTCTGGAATCTCTCAGGAAAGCACTTTAATTCACAGCCACACCTGGGCTGGATATTGCAATCAGCTCCTATTTTCCATTTACAATTTTCCTACCTCGTTCATTTTAATTTCTCTGTTTTCTCCCTTATCACTTAATATATTTTCCTCATTATTGGCATCTGGGCTGTGTGTTCTAACACAAACACCGAAACACCAAATCAAGATTAAAAAAAAAGAGCAAAAATATTCCCATTTCAGATGGAAGAGCAGATGGAGCTCTTGGCACTTCAGAGGATTCAAATTGACCCTCTGCACCAAGCTCAGGGAAGACAGACTGTCACTGCTGACTGGAAAACACTAAAGAGACCTGTTTTCCCATCGAATATACAGTAGCATTTTCTAATTCTTTAGCTCTAAGCTGTGCATGGCCATGAAAGAGCAGCTGATTTATTTTTTTTAGATTAGACTCCCTCGTATCTCATGGATGCTCTTCTCTTACTTTTATGTTGAAGTGATTGTTCTGAATTTTGAGATATAAATTTGATTCTACATTTTCTTATCAGTATCCAAGAGTGGCTGTGATTAGGTGGTGACTATGCTCTTCTCTTTACCCACTCCTTCTTCATAGTTTTTAGAAGTCACATCACCACCATCCAAGGATTAAAACACTTTGAACAGAAAGAGCTAAAAGCTCAGCTGGTGCAAAAGGATCCAACTCTGCACAGAGCAGTTCGTGATCTGGCCTGAATTCTCAAAGCTAACCCATGAACATTCACAGAATAACCATCTTTCCCAGGTACTGTGTACTATGTTGATTGTCTGTCTTCAGTAATAACACACTGGGCCTTTAATGAGCTTTTCTGAATATTTAATGCTATTTCATTTTGGTTACACCAATGTTTCATTAGATTGATGCAAAGTACTCAGTATGAAATGTAATAATTTATTTTTAAATTATGTAAGTGCAATTTTAACATTTTTATGTTGTTTTTCTAAAGAGGAGAAAAGACTTCTACCTTGGTTGAAGAAAATTCTGAAGAAATAGGGTAGACACAAGTGATATAAATCTTAGCACAATATATATCCTCTCATCGAAGTTTCAGCTATGCTTAAAAGCTGAAAGACAGACACAAATCAGAATCATGCAAAAGGCTCAGGTAACTCAGATTCTGACAGAGCCCGAGACATTTCTCTAAAACATTTCCTGCTTTTGGTATCTCCAACTTACTCCTGATTCTGATCAAACTGCATCCATTACTTTTCTACAGACACATTCAGAAAAAAATTCTGCCCAAGAAGTAAACAGGAGTTTTGAAATTATTTTGTGTGTGAACAAAATGATGTCTCTGGTACTTGACCAGCTCATCTAACATGACTTCATTTGTCTAAACCAGAGCAGAGGAATGACCAAGGAGTTAGCACTTCTAAACGGGAGGTTCAGAAATAGTAATGTGTTGTCAATATTTTAGAAAGGTCATTCCACTAAATGACATGCTAGATTCTTTGCTTCATCAGGAACTGTAGTGCTAAGATGAGGGGGAATGGCTTCAAAATGAAAGATTGTATGTTTAGATGAGATATTAGGAAGAAATTCTTACTGTGAGAGTGGTGAGACACTGGAACAGGTTGCCCAAAGAAGTTGTGGATGTCCCAACCAGGGTTCGGTTCAAAGCCAGGTTGGACAGGACTTTGAGCAATCTGGTCTAGTGGAAGGGGTCCCTATCCATGGCAGGAAGGCTGGGATGGTCTTTAAGGTCCCTTCCAACTGCCCAGTGCGGTAAGAAACACACTGTGAGAATGTGGGGATTGCCAGTACTGTGAGAATTTTAATTCTCCTTTGACACAATGGAAAACTGAGAATGAACACACCAGCACTTGGCAATTACATTACTATTGTTCATGGGCAGGGAATTCTTGTTTTCTTAAAGACAGGCTGAGCACATCAACAGTACTCTGAAACACTCTGTACAGCATATGTCACTTCAAGGAAAACAGCACAGACTGAAGAGATTTTGCTCTTCAGGTATTATCTTATTGACAAACATATCTTGAGAATTGGGTGTAAGTTTCTGCATTCAAAGTATTATTTTTCTGAGGAATTTTTATAAACATTTCTAAAGATAAGGTAGACACTGAAAGACATAAGGATGCCTCACTTCTCTCTTCATGGAAAGGAACTCTATCCAGAAGATGCCAAGAATCCTCTTTCCAGACATCACAGAGCCTTTCACTTTGTTCACTCTGTTATAGTCGAAATAATCACCAAGATAATTTTAAAAAGAACTCTGACAAAAAGCCACCAATTCCACCTTCTGTGTCATTTTGCAGTATATTATGGTGGATGTATTACAAAGGAGACTTATATGTGATGGCAATACTTCCTCTGGCAGGAGTTGCTGAGCCACATCATACAGAGCCTCCTCCAGGAAAGCTGCAGATATAATCTAAAATGTGCTGAGATCCCTCATGATTATTTAAATCCAAAATTAAAAGTCAGAGCTGTACAAAAATACTTCTCATTATATTTTGCTGAAACAAGGATAATAATTAAAAATCCCTCTGCTAAATGTATAGCAAACTAAATTTGGCCCTTTTATTAATACACCTTTAGTTACCCCACTCTACCTTGATTTTTAAAATAACTCAATTTGATCATGTACCCTTATTTTTCTCCATTAAAATGACACAGCCACATTAGCTTCAAGTGACATTTCCCCTTTAAATAGTTACTTTAAGGGAAAATAGAAGCATCTGAAATTATGAACATTGTTTGCCACTCAAATATATTTTTGTGCCAAATTTTAGTATAAAGCAAATTTTCAGCTGAGTGACAAACCAATATATATGTAGGCTTACAGTAGCTCTTCTGAGAAAGTGAACTTCAAAGAGTGTCTATAATACTAACAAAATGTGCTAATTTTTATGCTTATTTTTCTTTCTTAGTTTGTTCCTGGTGGTTAGGAAGTTGATAATTCATTTTTCTACTGCCATTCACACCAGCTGCTATAAAACAGCTATAAAAATACTCCCAGTGCAGATCTTGACCGTAGATCACTTTACCTAGACCCAGCTGCAGATGGATGGAGCAGCTGGTCCAGAGAGGTGCTGTTCCTGACTCCCACACACACTTGGTCATGATGCATGAAGCAGCACAGTTGCTCCCCAGCCACAATTCCCATTCAGTCACAGATTTATGAAGTAATGAACCGCCTACCAGAAAAAAACAAAACCAGCAGCTCTCCAGCACACTTTAAACAAACACCCAAGAATATTCCATAATTATAAATAACTGCAGTTCAGCCATCAGATGAATTGCTAAAACTTTTTTACATAACTTGTTAAATGGGAAGCACATACAGTAAAGCAAGGAAAGAAGGAAATAGGCCTATGCAGGGAGATAGCAACATAAGAATTGGCAATTATTTTTCTGGATAACTCTTTTTTTTGTTGTTGTTGTCAGTGTGATGGCTGACGGGGCTGTTTTGCAATGATTTATGAATGTTTCATGTGACCAGGCTATTCAATAATTATAGTGTGAACATACCAGTTGTCCTGAGTTCAGCTATAGTAGAAACAATCAGGAAGAACAAAGAATGGTGTAAGATAAGATATGGATTCTGCAATAAATGCTAATACACTGTGAAGGGACGTTAGGCAGTCCACAGCTTGTAAGGATGCAAATTCCTGACTCCAAAACAACTGACATTGCTTTTTACTAGCTTGGGTATAGGGAACTGTCAAGGATTAATAGCCAAATAGAAATAGTGTCTCCAGAGGGGAAGTGCAAATTTTTTGTGAGGTGTTTGTACATAGTCCCTTTTTGTGCCATGTGTGCAAAGTAAACGTGTGCAATTCACAGCTTCAGAGGATGGGGTTTTTGGTAAGAAGCACATGGAGGGGGCTTACTGTCCTAAAATTATTTTCTTCTTGGTGTTTTGCTTCCAGTTTTAAACTGTTCATTTAAGAAAACTAGTTACTGTAGCTACCAAAACTGGGGTGTTTTCAAGTTCCTGAGCAGTGTATCTCCCAGCTGTATCCTGATAATGCATTAAGTCGTCACGCTGGTGGAAAGTACTGTTCTCTCCTCATGTCTAATGCTGGGGTTTCCATGTAAAAAAACGCAAGAATAAGGCAGAAAAAAACCCCAAATAGTGCATACTCTGAGCAGCAGTGTCCAAGCTTGATCTGGACACTCCAGTTCCCAGAGGTGTGCAATGGTGCACCCCAGCAGCTAGGGAGATGCACCTCACTTTCATCAGTGATCATAGTCTCCAATAGGTGAGAACTACACTTGTCCATCCAGTTCGATCTGATGGATAAGTGCAGTAAATCTATAGGAAAATAACTGTACATCACACATTGGACAAAGACTAGAAATAGGGTCCTAAGAGTTAAAGTTATAAAACACATCATTGCAAAAGGATTTATATAACAATTATGTACCCTGCTGTATGTTTCAGAAACTTAATATTATTTGACTTTGCTTAGTATTATTTAGTGCTGATAAGAAATGTACTCAGCTCTAAAGAGCCCAATTTCATATACAGTATTAATTCCCACAGAAGCAATATTAACCTGCATTATTTATGTTTTTTACTACCAATTTCTCTTGAAAAATCCATTGTTGATCTTAAGGCTTAAAAACATTACAATAACAGTGGCTGATTTTATTTGATGTCAATTACCCTTGAAAGGGCAAGTTGAACCCTTTAGGTCTCTCCTTCAATGAGCATAAGTAATTCAATGACTTGTGCTGTATCAGCAGGGAGATGGCTATATTATCTAATAGCCTTCTTCCATATTAGACTTGTAAGATCCTATCAATGCTAATAGTTGAATTGCACAACAAGTCTAATGTATTTACAGAAAGCCAAGATAATGGAAATAATAAAATCTAGACTGGGGAACTTTCAGATTTTAATAAGATAGTATGCTGACTTTTTTTTCAGACAAAGATTTTCTTTTCTGTGCACAACAGCTCTCCTCATTGACTTTGTCCTCTTTTTGGAGAGCTCTTATATGAATGGAATCCCACAAGAAATTAACCATAGCCATATATAAACTGATTAGTTAAGCAATGCTTGACAGCAGGGGCTTGTATGCACAGAGACAGAAGGGAATTTGGGACAAAAGTCCAAACTGTGACCTTCTCAGGTACTAACATGTAGGAAGTGAGAGTATGCACTACCCTAGAGAAGTCTGGAGTGAAGTTCTCCTTTGGCCTCTGCGTACTCCTACAGAATTCATTGTCCTCGCTCATTCCATTAACACTTTATCACTGCAACCACAAGTTTTTCTGACTTGAGCACTCAGTAGCACTCCTAACTAAAAGGATAGTGGTTTCAATTCGTAATACAAACTGTCCACTGAAGCCTTCTGCAGTTAAGTAAAGAACTCACGAGGGTTGGAACATTTTAGGCTTTGTCCTTTAGAACAAAGTTGTTAAAATATGACCTCATGGTGCCTCTATCATTACCATGGCCTAGATCCAAAGGCAATTGAAGTCAACTCCTATTGACTTCAGCGGGCTTTGGAACAAGCCCTTTTCCACTTCAGCACAAGGCTATTTTTCATGAATCAAGACAACCTGATCAGAATCCATTCTGGCCCTTGAAAATGGAGTGTACTGTTGCCCTGGAACTGAAAGTCTCATCCTGATGCTTGGCTGTGATATCAGGATGGAAGGAGAGATAAAAGCCCTTTTCTTGCATCAAGCTGTTCCTCCTGGAACTGCCTTTTTCTTGTTTCTTGTTGTTAAAATAGCAGTGCTATTGTTTGCTTTTATTGGTGTCATTTGGGGGGATTTGGAAATCCCTTCTAGCAGAGGCAACCTGTGCACACACACACACACACACACACACACACACACACACACACACACACACACACACACACACACACACACACACACACACACACACACACACACACACACACACACACACACACACACACACACACACACACACACACACACACACACACACACACACACACACACACACACACACACACACACACACACACACACACACACACACACACACACACACACACACACACACACACACACACACACACACACACACACACACACACACACACACACACACACACACACACACACACACACACACACACACACACACACACACACACACACACACACACACACACACACACACACACACACACACACACACACACACACACACACCCCTACCCCCACAGACATATACATAGACACACTGGTGTTGTATCCTCACTGCTGCTTATATTTCTGTGGAGGTATTTTATCTTCATTGTCTACAAGTAACCAACTTTTTTCCTGATGTTTTGTGTGGTCCCCGAAGGGATACTCTGAGTGCTAAAATGTACTCTATTAGCACCCTGGCATTACTTTCTGTGAAGCACTTTTGGACTTGAATTTATTTTAGAGGCACATGAACAGCAAAGGTCTCCAGAAGAAAGCTTATTAGTATGGTGCCTTCCCACAGGTCCTGAGCAGAGTGTGTGCTGTGTTTTTTGCGATACTGCATCATTTTCCACTAGCTCCAAAGAATGTTTTTTTTGTGCTGTAGTGGCTTACCTGCTTAATAATGGCAAATTGCTGTATAATCATTAACCGACCAATATCTGTTAAAGTAAAACTGAAATAAGGAAAAACAGATGTTGTTTTCTGTATTTAATGAAAAAGGCTTATGCATCCTCATGCCATATTGTCTGACCTTTCTTGGGTTTGGACCTTACGTACCAGACAGAGGTATTTACCACATAATCCATGTATTTGAATGCAGTTTATAGATTACCCAGACACATTTGGAAAAGCAAAACAACAGCCCTTGGTAAATGTGCCAGTGAGCCTAACCTCTGAGCAAAGGGAAGCAGGACATCTGAGAGCTGCAGATCCCATAATGCAACTGCTCACATGTCCAGTCATCCCCTGGAGGCATATGAAAACTTTTACACTGAACAAGATGCCTGAAAATTTCACTTTCTTCAAAATCTCACAGCAAGGACAAGAGGAACAAATATCATCCCATTACCAGTGCACTTCAATTATTTCATTCTGTTGCAGGAACAAAAGTGTGCCATTAAAACAGTTTTCCAGATTGAAACAGTTTCTGACATATCCAGAGTGGATGGCCGAATGAAATGCATACTTAATCCATAGAGCTGACAGTAAATGTGAAATAGTAGGATGATTACTGCATAAATGGGGAGCACAAGCTAAAACTTCTGTTTTCAGAGGTGGCAAGTCACCTTAGACATAGCATTGGTATAGTAGTAAAGCAAGATGAAAGGTATTGGACACCATTTTACGGGTATAACTCAGGTGCTTTCACTATTAAGGCAGTAGATTTTATAGCTTCATTGAAGTTATTCTCTTATGATAATCAAAGTTTCAACAAGGTCATCATTCTCTGTCTGTGACCCAGTCACCACTAGGGAGGAAGGTCATCATACCAAATAGGCAAGAATAGCAGTTGCCATAACCTTGCTTCAGCATTGAGGACAATATGTTACACTAGTGCAGAAGGGCAGTATCTCATGAGGGATTCAATCCACTGCTATCATTTCCAGTATTAAGCAGCAGTCATATAGATACACTAAAATTAGTGCCTTCGCTATCAGAACTGCATTGAAAACCACACCTCCACCCTCTCCCTTATTGTCTTTTAGGAAACCAACACCTTTCCTCTCATGGGAAGTCTATCTACATGATTTTGGCCCTCCTTGTATTGAGTCAGATCAAAGGTTCATCCAGTTAGTAACTTGACTCTTACAGTGAGCAGCAATGGGTGCTCAGGCAAGAGTAAGAGAAGGTCATGTGTGGAGTATTCCCTGCCCTGATATACACCTCTAGTTTCTGATACTCTAGATATACTGCCTTGTGTTGAATGGAATACAAAACTTCATTCTGTTGCAATGCAAAGTAATGCCTTTTATTTTCAGCCCTTTGCTTGCTTGCACGTTTGTAACCTGCTGAGAATCAATTTAACTGTTTTCCCTCATTCTTTGTCTTACCATGGTCCACAAGTAAAAATGTGACAATTTTCCAACTATGCCAGTTACTTTACTTAAAGATACGGTCTCTCTTCCTGAAAACCTTGGTCTGCAGTTGGTTGCTTTCTAGTTCTTGTGTTCTGAGATATAACAATGAATCTATTCTATATGTATTAAGCAACCAATTCATGGTTTTATATATTTTATCATATTTTCTTATTGCTCTTTTCTGGATGAAGAGCCCAGGTCTAGCCTCACTTCTAAAGGAGATGAGAAGAAGGTACTGGTAACATCTGAGATTCTTTGTCAAGCTGGTCAAGAAAGTATTTATTATTCACCAAAGTATTTATTCTTGGAAAATGTCAGTTCATAGAAACTTAGTATTTTTCCAAGAACATTCCAGTCTTGAAAAATCTTTAGAAAGAGGTTACTCTAGTCAGTGTAGTTTTTCTGGCCAAACTAAAAGGAGAAATGAGGGATTAACTGCATATCTTCCAGTTGTTGGGATGTAAGAACATGGAAATGCAAACATCACAAACAATCTGTCTTCAGCACCACAGATTTATACAAAGTTAAAGAAATGCTCATTGGATTATGTACTTTGCAATTTGTCCAGGTCAAGGCAGGAACCAGTATAATGGTATACCAAAGCCAGAAATTTTCATGCTTGAGGCATTGCTCTGATCTCTCTGGCACAATAGACTCCATTCTCCTTCACCCTAGAGGTCTCTTACCGAGACTAGCAACAAGAAGAGCCTTCAAATTGTAAAGTAAAAGTAAGTTATTATCCATTTTCATGTACTTCTACACAATCTGTGTGCTCCGACCTGAGAAGCAAATAAATTGCTCTGAAATTATAACAGAAAGGAAAATCATTCACCAGAACAGTGAAACCTGCATTTTTCACTGAGTAGTGGCTTAAGCTACATCAGGACACCAGACTCTGTCTTCAGTGAATTTGGCTCCAACATTTCCTTTTGTAAGAGAGGAGGGTGAGAACAAATTCATCATTAATCATTCAGGAAGCTTGAGGTATCTAAGGGTCATTTCTGGAGAAAGACAGTTTTGAGGTTGTATGCCATAGTTCTGATGCTCAGCATGTTGCTCCTTATTTTGTATAAAGTCAGCTGTAGTGCTAGCTAGCATCTAGGATGTCATGGCCAACATTTCATTTCTTGGCTCAGTTAAACATTTCAGAGAAGATGCTGCTGACTGTGAAAAGTAGGGAATGAAGCATTTGTACATGGAGCTCAGTCCTGTGTAGATGTTTTACTTAGCTTTAAAAATTTTCAAGATTTTCTCGCTTTGCTAAGTTTAATGCTGATATTATTTCAAAAGTAACAATGAAGACTGATGCTTCTAAGTGCTCAATTTCCTCAGCAGCAGCTGAATTCCACACTAAATAGCTAGTGCGTGTATATGGTAGTGATCAGAGCAATGCAAAGATACCACCTAGAGTTGTACAGCAATTTTGACAGTACAGCAGTTCCTAGCAGAAAGGCAGGCTGATACACCACATTCAGCCCTGGACATGATGTGGTTAACTCCACATAGCAGTAGGTAATTGCTTTAACCCACAAACCCAAAGGGATAATGAAAAAGAAGCATACTTTGAAAAATTGTCTGTATTGGGTTTTTTTCCTCATATCATTCTCTCTCCAATTGGAATAGTTTACTTTCTCCATTCTGCTGCTAGGGAGGCAAGTCAGCTTTCAGTGAAGTTGAACAAAAGTGGAAAAATCAGTAAACAATCAGTGTTCTTTACTATTTAAGCACCATGTATGAATACAGCTAGGAACAAATGTACCTCTGTTGACAGGTGAGAGAGAGATTTACTTGTGTCGATATAGCTAGGAGCTAAATTGACACTTTTCTCTACCATTCAGTATCCATGCTGGGAAGAGAGCTTATTATCGCTATGACAATTACTCTCCTGTGCATTGCAATATGGAGAGTAGCTCAGCTAAAGCATGTTGTTTCTGCTGAACTAAAAATGACAAATTTCACAAACTCATATTCAACGTCAGCTTTCCCTTTGTTCTTCGATTTTTGTAATCCGCAAGATTAATCTCCTGGTTAAACCACTTAACAGCTACAGTTCTTACAGCTTTATTGTTTTCACATTATCTAGCACATCAAAACCCAAGCCAAAACATAGCCACCCAGGCCAAATTTATGAAAGGGTGTGGCTAGAAACAAGTTTTTCTTTGTGAATAAGGAAGCATTTATATAAGGGTTTGATTAAGACTGAATACTGTATAACCAGTGACAAAAATATTAGTTACGCTTACAGCAAAATGTCTCTTGTTCTATACTATATTGTTGACTAAAGTGGGGAATATGGTTTGTATCCTTATTTTACCGACACCATATGTTGGTGTCTGTGTTCTCCATGCTGCAATGGATGCATTAAATGCAAGGTCAGGTGAAGAAAGCCCCAGAATGATGGATGTTAGTTTCAGTCATAAATATACCCTGAAGAATTATCAAAGATAAAGAAGAAATGTTACATAGACCAAAAAAAAAAAAAAAAAATCCAATCCAAAAAGAACCCATCACCCAAATAACCCTTAAGAATATTGTGAAATATTTTTATATCAGCTCTTTGTAATATGCTTTTCTATCACAAAAAGAAAGAATATTTTTTAACCTGCTAAAAAAAACCAGTTCTTCAAGAACCAGAGATTTAAACTTTTTTCCAGGTAAGTAATGCAACTGATCTTCACTACAACATACATAAAACACTTATAATTCCTGTCTTAATTCAATTTTCTCAGTCCAATTAAAAAATTAATATCTGTATTCTGATATCAGATGGTTCCATTGAATTAAAGGCATTACAGAAGTCCAGGTAAATCACATCTTCCAGATGTTTTTGTCTCAAAAATCAGATATCTTCTCAAAGCAAGTGAACAAGCTAGTACATATAATTTGCCTTAAACTGGCTTTTTGTTCAGTTTTCAGTTATACCTTTCTGTGCTTAACGCATTTGTGTTGCAGTTTATCCTACTCTCTTGCCTGATTTTAAGATGAGACCAGCAGCCCCAGCAGTGCCTGCAGCAGCCAGATGGAGGGAAGTCCAGGCCCAAGCCCTCTCTCTGCCCCAGACTTTTGCAGAGATCTTGCATTATTTTATTTGCCTGTGACTCCAGTGGTTATCTCTGAAACGGAGCTGCCCTTCCTTTCAACAAGGTTGGGAAAAGATTTACAGTGGTGATCAGTCGCACCCTATAAAACTCTTACAGAAATAGCTGCTTACAGGCATTTACATGCACACACCCTGCTTTTTCATTGACATTTTACAGCTTTTACAAACACTCTGGAAAGCATGAGAACACTAGGTAGTTTTTCTTCTCAGGCAACATGTCTTTCTCTGAGTGCTTATGAGGTCCATAGACACATCTGGTCATGTACCAACCAGTCTCTGATAAAGGTTCTGGATACCCCCTAGGAAAGGAAACATGGCTGGCAAAACATTTCTTGCTATTCTGCAGAAAAACATTCTAATGCCTCCTGATTGCACATGCTACCAATTATTGCCTTTGCAAAAGAAGGTAAAACATGAAACTCAGGGCACTTCTGCATTAGAAGAGAAACAAAGGAAGCAGAGGGAATAAATGTTGCAAATGTAGCTGTAGGGGATAAAGCTATCCTTCCACTAAACATGTCTGCAGAAGAACACTTGAGATAAGCTTCATTATCTTTCTATAGACACTTTGCTGACACAGGTGGGAGTCACTTAGGTAACTAGCAGATGAAGGATTTGGTCAAGGTCAAGCAGAGTCTGTGAAAGCCGCTGCCAAATCCAATGAAAAAATTACATTTAAAATCCCTCACACACACACACAAAAAGATACAGTAAAAAGCTCTTTTTTCTTTTCAGAATGCGAGTTTTCTCAGAGAACAGTTTAATTTTTTTTTGTTAAGTTTTTCCATGCAAAGTGTGAACAAATGTTTGATTTTTAATTGTGATTTTTAAGGCCCTGCATTTTTCATGTCTTTCCAGTGTTTTGTGTGGACAATACTGCATCCCTCCTAGCTGTAGTTAGTGCCAGTTGTGGAATCTGGAAGTACTGATTTCCAGACCCTTGCACATAAGTATTTCGTTTTATGCTTCAATATTTCAGAAACATTATGTATTAAAAAAAAAAAAAAAAGGAAAGAAAAAAAACCTAAATAAAAGAAAGAAAACTCCAAAACACAGCTCCAAATGATCTACATAAAGCAAACAGAAATGTAGATACTGGATTGTATCCAGGACTCCTGGTTTCCTGCAACTCTTACAAGACAAAAGTTAGGGTAGCATGCTGCAAAAAGATACCTAGCCTTTCCAACACAGGTAGACTTTCCACGTCTGCGATGCCATAGCTATAGAATTACTTGTCAGATGCAAATTATCTCTCCTGCAGGCTGTAATGCCTGGGTTTGCAGGGCCATAAATCAAAGCTAGAGTTTGGCATTGGGGAAAGGAAAGAGTTTATATAAAATTATTTTAAAATATATATATATTCCCTTTTAATAAAAGTAATTCCAATCAAATTTTTAATATTTCTGATGTTTTGTTTGGTTGGCTAGGGGCTTTTTACCTCTCTCTTCCTTATTAGTAATTTATTTGTAGTAGGTTTACTCCATGGGAGCTGCTGGAACAAGGACTGTCAAGAGAAAACAAGCATGCCTTCAGAGATGGCCTTTAAAATTAATAGCTGAGGATGCTCTTGGAGCAAAGGTAGGCAAGAATGAAAATCTAGATTTATATATTGCTGAACTCAAATCAGGTCATGCAAAAACTTTAGGTAAAGACCAGTACCTTGAGAAGCAGGTCAACCATATGAGCAAAACTGAATTTAAACCCAGTTTGAGTCAGGTCTGAAATAAGCAGCTTGATCTTGCATCTCATTACCTGATACTCATCTTTGTTGATCCCCACATTAATGGCCAGGCAGTATTTGTACTCCCTTGAGATTTTAATTTTTTCTGGCTTCAGAAAAATTGAAGAGTTTTTTGGGAGGAGTGAAAAATATGTGTATGTCATGGAGGGGGCTCCTGGTTTTCTGAGGAGTCACAGTGGAAAAGGCAGTTTTCATCAGTTAGAAATCTGAACATACATTCTGGTGGGAAGGCAGCTGAAGTGCTACAGCACCATCTCCTGGAAGTCAGATGTGTTTGAGTTTCTAAACTCAATTTAATACACAGTCACAGGGACAGATGAAATTTAATGGTCAAAACTCGTGGTGAATTTAATAAGTTTCTCTTCACAAAAATGCTTTAACAAAATATGGAGCTAATAAACACAATTCCCATAGCAGAATCTTTGCAGATTATTCTTTTCTATATGCAAGTTTATTGTCATCGGGCAGTACTTAGTCCTTAAATTCAAGCATTTGATACTAAATCATGAGAAAAATAAGAAGCCATAAAATTTGACAGTAAACTTGGTTAGAAATTTTCCTTATACAAAAACAGAACATGGTTAGTTTTTAATTATATATTGTGAGAGAAATAATAATAAAAACATCTAACTAATTCTGCAAAAAAGCATTACAAGTAGTCTTTGAGATTTTGAGAGTTTTTAAAGTTATCAAGTTCTGTTGTCCTAGAATCATCTTTGTAACCCAAAAGCATAAATTGGCCTTAAAAAAAAAAAGTGACTGTCAGGGTCTAAATATGTATTTTTAAAACAAAATACAAGTGTTATAATGTGTTTTTAGCATGAGGGTTCTTGATGATTTCCTTCCAAACACCTACTAAATTTTTTTAGCTGATCATAGTATGTCCACGCAAGCTTTTTTTCCTGAAACCAAAGGTTTTCTTCCACATTATGAAAGCAAATTCCCCCTCCTGTTGAGGACATGGCTCCCTGACTAAACAATGTCCTGCTTATCACCTCTTCTAGCTTGGAATCTGTTCTCAGTATGAATTGCCCACGGCTTCTCCTAGCTACTGTTGGAATATCTACCTAAAATCATGTTGATTCTCTGGGCTTAAGGGATGGTGCAGAGCAGAAGTCATAGTCTAAAGAGTCCTAACTGAGGTAATTCACAAACAGGATCCAGTAGTTCAGCTGTTTTCCAGTTCAGGTGTTTGTGTTGGGACAAAATCTGCACGTAACCTATTTTTGTTCCATATGCATTTTATCTGTAGAGGGGTGGACCCTACTATTTTTAAAAAAAACAGTGGAAAACATTGAGTTTAAGAAATAGAATTTAGGTGATGTCCAGCATGAAATAATAAGTCAGAGAGTTCTGGAAAGTGATTTTCTTTGCTACACCTTGGTTCAGCAATATCGATAGGTATAACAGGCACTCAACCAAGCAAAGTAGGCTTTACAACAATTTGCCCTCATGTACCACTGCTGAGGCATATTTTGGCTTTTTTATACTGAATTCTTCCCTCTTTTCTGCCTGCTTTCTGCAAGAGGCTGTGTCTTGTTGAGACACATCCAGAAACAGCTTATGTTTTTGCCGTATTCACATTTCTGTTTTAAATTTACAGTGTGAAATGTCTCAGCCAAGTTTGGCAGTTTCGGGCAGCTCGTTCCATCCCGAGGCAGCTCTGCTCCTTCTAGAAGTGCTTCCAGCCTCCCCTCGAGCAGGCTCCAGCCCCCAGTGCCTGGGCATCACACATGGCAGCACACTGCTGTGAAAATCCACACCGTCTGCCAGATCTGGGAACAATGCCGCCTTTTCTTTAATTCCATTGGCACCTTGTCTGTAATGCTGCACATTCCCTCTGCAGAGGGAGGGAATGCTGCACATTCCCTCTTGTAGTGCTTGCCTTGCTGTTATGGCTCAATTCAATGTGCCAAATTGCAATATAGTCTGGATGCACCCCTTAGGACCAGCGAACAGTGCCCTGAATGACATGAGATGCCAAATTGCAATATAGTCTGGATGCATCCCCTTAGGACCAGCGAACAGTGCCCTAAATGACATGAGGGGGATACCTCAGAGTGCCTCGGAGGCAGGAGCTTAATATTTTACTCCTCTGAGCATTGATGTGCCCAGCTAGTTCCACCAAGAAAGGAGCTCAAACTGGGCACATAGAGGGTTAGTACAGTAGTGCTTTCAACATGGAAAGTAAATTTCTGCATAGATGAATCATGAAAAAAATCGCATTTAAAGACAGAATTTAGCATAGCACTTTTCCAAAATTATTCCAGTAGTGAGCGAATCATAGCTAAACACTGAACTCTTTCATATTAAAAAATAGAATCATAAAAAAATAGGAACAGAAAGAATTTCAAAAACCTACTGCCGTATGATGAGATCAGTTATACTTTCTAATTATACCCTAACTATATATTGTAAGTATAGATATATACTATACCTATACCTCCTAATTGCCAGTCAACCCTTCCACTGGTTCACCAACTTTTACTTTTACTTTTTAAAAAAATTATATTTCGGTACACTTTCCCAGTGTCTGACATTAATTTCTCCTGGTTTTCTTCAATTCCCTTCTTTTTCAGTATATCCCTAGTGGGTGTGAAAAACAAATTAACCTTTTCCTCTCTACATGAGCTCTTTACATACTTGAATCTTGTTGTTTTGTCTTCCTTTGGGTTTCTCTTCTTCTCTTCTTTAGCCTGCCCTCCTCTTTCACTACTTATGTCAATATTCCCTCATGTCTCATGCCTTTTAGACCTCTAATTCAGCTCCCAGACTCTCCAGAAGGTCTATGTAATTCTTGCAGTATGGTACTCAGAGGTATGATACTCAAGAATTCCTGTAGTGGTCCAGCTGAGCCCTTAGCAGCAAACAGAAAACTTTTGTTAGTAATCCTGCTGTCTTGCTTTTTTTCTTTTTTTTTTTTTAATATAAGTATCCTTTCTTATATGCTCTTATGCTATTCTGTCATCAAATATACACTGTATTTTAAGTTATTCAAAATTCCAAATTGAGTAAAAGCACACCCGCCAGCTTGAAATCCAGTCTTCAGTTTTGCACGTGAGCTCTTCAAAGTCAAAGCACTCCCATCCTTGAAACAGTCTTGTGTCATGTCAAATGCATTCAAGATTGATTTTATGATGAATGTTACAGTCCAACAGGAAGACAGAAACCAAATGGGCTGAGAATTTTATTCCATTTAGAATGATGGCAAAACAGAGTTGGCCTGAACTTTTATCCATCATACCTGGATTAAAGGACTTCTAAGCTAAATAGTCATGCTGGCATCAGCTGTAGATTACATATTTTTTTATTATTTTGTGAAATTCCAGGAGAAAGAATGCTGAAACACTGCACATTTTGCATATCAAAACCACCTGCACAGATGTTGCTTCAACTATTGGCATTACATGCATAAATCTCTCTCATACCCTTCATGAAGGTCACCAATAATTTTTAAGTGTTCATAGCACTAAAGTGTAAGATAGAGAAGGTAGCATTACTCCTTTGGATGTAGGGATGCACGGCACTTAACCACAGCATTTTTAATAAGTTCTCAATAATCAGAAAGTAAATAGTGTCCTGATGTTGGTCTTGATTTATACCTCAGTTACATCTGACAACTTTAATATTTTATTTTTAAGCTAATTTACTTGTAGAGTTTCTCATTCTCTACTTTCTCAGAGTTGCAAATATTACTTTAAGATACAGCTTGAAAATTGCTTCCAGATCAGAAATATAAGAGAGACCTGGAAACATATAGCTCTTATTTTCACATCTATATAATCAAGATAGAACTGAGTGAAAAATAAAGTCTTCCCTTAAACAAATAGTTTTATGCACTTTACAGCTCACTATTTGCCTGCTTTTGGAAGTGCAGAAGAGGTATTGCACTGTAAATGTTGTAAGGATCTTGAAATCTGGAACAGACTGCTAAAAGATTTTGGATTGTCTAATGAAAGGTACTTGGAAGAATATAATCAGGTGGACATGTAGTGAGGGACAATATTAAAATAAAAATTACATGCCATTACATTTACAACTTATTTCCACTTTCTTCTTTGCCGTGAAATGTAGTCCATGAATTTCTTCCCACATCAGAGAGCCTTGCCAGCCATGGGCAGTCCTAACAGCACTGACAGGTCCAAAATTCCAGGTGCCACATGCAGATGACCCTTGCATCATCTGAGTTGAATGGGGAGAGGTTGGCCCTGGTTTATTTCTGTGTGCTGCTGCGGAACACAGTGCCAAGCAACAGGTACAGGTACTCCTCCTCAACAGTCTGTCTCATGGAGCTAAGGGATGAGAGGATGGGAGGAAAGGGAAAAGGGTGCTGAGAAAAGGACACTGCAACTGATGAAAGGAAAGGTGATGACAAACATTGTTGTGAGAACTGAAAGAAAACATTATACAGATGAAAGGGTGGAGTTTGGAAAGAGCCTAAGTATCTCACCCTTCACTAGACTCCAAAGGGAGCAGAGATGTTGGGAAGCCTTGCAAAACACACCTTTCAGGAGTACCTGCCCCACCCTGGCTCATCCTGCCTTGTTCCCCTCCCAGACAGGTAACCCACACCTCCACACCTCTCTGTGAGGGGGAAGTGTATGAGATCTGTCCCTAGAGAAGAGAAGGAGCAGAGTTTGTTGAGAAGGAAGACAAAGAACCTGTTAGTCCCATTGTGCTGAAGGTGATGGCAAGGAAGAGGAGTTTCTATTTATATAAGCATTAAATCCAGGTGGAATGTGTGGGAAGGTCACCTTTGAGTTATTGGCCCTGGAAACATGGGGGAACAGACATGATCACTTAGGGAGAGAAAGTAAAACAAGGTGAAAACTGCATATAACCAGATGATGGGAAAAGTGGGGGAAAAAAGGACTTGCTAAAAGAATTTACAAATTAATGGTCAAAGTAACTGAAGTGAAAACAGAAGAGGACAAAATAGTATAATTCAAAAAAAGGACAATGCATCCCTACTAAAAGCAGCATTTGATTAGGACTGGTGAGAGTTTCAGGGAATGACACAAAGATGACAGATTATATTAAGTTACAAAAATACGCTAAAAATTTGTAATGAGCATAGGAGAAAAACAGCAATTTTAAAAAATACAGTCGTTGAAGCAAGACAGAGAGCAGGTACAGGAGTAGTTACTTTGAAAAGCTCAAATGCTGCAGAAATCCAGGGAAACTCCTTATCTCCCCCAAAATAAAAAACCAGAAGTCTGATAGGCAGGCACAAGAAAAGCAACATTGTATCAGAAATTGTATTTAAACTACAAACATACAGGAAAGTGGAAGAATTAGACTGAGGATACAGCAACACTCTTAAAAACAAACCAAAGCAAGACAGCAACAATTTTTCTGAATTTAAAATACCATTTTGGTTTGGTTTGGTTTTTGGTTTTTGGTTTTCTCTGTCTGCTGCCTATGGATAATATTTACCAACAGTTATTCTGGTCCTTTGCCCAAATGTGTCGGGAGGCCACTGATATCACTGATACAAAGCATTTAAAAACCTCTGTCAGACTTAAGCAGAAGAAAATATACTAATGCTCATGAAGAAAAAAAGTATGACAGCAGGAAAAAAGCAGAAGAGTGTGTACTGCATCTTGTTCTGGAAAATCTATCATAGCCTAGACATAACTCTGATTTGATGTACAAAAAGTAGTCACACAGCAAGCTGGAAAAATAAGTTTTCCCCCTTTCCTACTTTTTTTTTTTTTTGCAATCTCTGCACATCTGTGTCATCACATCTCCAGCATTTAGATGATGGATGAAAGACCTGGCAGGATTTTTTGGAAATTGAGATATTAAGAACCTCTCAAAGTATTTTGCTGAGGTTTCTAACTGAAGTAATAATAGTCCTGATCTTATGCTACATTGTTTAGCAGTAGTTCTCAGATGATCTTGTTAAATAGGTTTGTTTAATAGTTTTTCTATCAACAAATGAGTAACACCTGGCTCACAGGTGGCTTTTCTTTGAAAGGGCTTTTAAAATCTTATATATAGAGATAATATGAAAATGTAATAGCAGCTGACTATCAGTTTGCTCTAAGGAAAACTGAAATTAGTATAAAAAATTCCAGTACCATTAACCTCAATGGCTTAAGTCAGACTCAACTGCAGCTTTCCTTTAAATTCTTCTTCATGTTCTCTGCCAAAAACTATTGACCTTGTTTGTTTCATTTGCCTCATGAATGGTGCCAAATAGGAGCTGCAGAAGAATGGGCAGGGAGTTTAGGCGCAGCTCTGGAAATATCAGGGGGACTGCTGAGCTCAGTGGAGAAGTCACTCCCAGAAATGAGTGGGCCCTGGGCAGCCCATTGTGCTTAAACACAGAGGTTTAGTCCAGACTGTCCATCTGATCTTAGCTGTGGTGGCCCAGAAACAGCAACTGTGAGGGCTAGCTACCACTGGAGAAATGCTGATTAGTAAAATGTGACTAAAAAACTTTTCATGTCATCAGCTGACAGGGTATCACATTTTCATCCAAAATTTAGTTTCGGCTTTGAAGTATTATATCAGGGACTTACTTAAAAGCCCCCTTTCCCACAGAAAAGTTAGGATCACTTAACCAGCAACAGATGGCAACAAGAGAGAGCTTCATAAGGAAATTGCAATAAACCAGGATTCAGAGAGTTTTAGGGGCTATGGAAAAGACGGTAATAATGCTGTGTAATTTCTCCCTGCTAGAGCTGACTCAGCAGCCAGCTCTTCCTCCACCTGCCCCCAGGGAAGCTGTGTCCAGACTCGGATCCCAACTGTAGATGTTTTTATCTGGGCCACAGTCTGGATTTTCAGTGAATATGGTTTATAGCAAAATTCACAGTGCCAGGAAGTGCAATTTCCTAGAAATCAAAAGGAAGAATTACAGGAAGAGAGGGTGGGCTGAGAAGTGTGAGGGAACACAAGAACTTCATAGATGGACTAGATGTGGAGACTCCAAAAACAAAGAAGCTGAGGTCTGCAGAAGTCCCCGAGAAAGAAAAGGAACACAGTTCTCCACAGGGAGAAAGCTGGCTGTGACTTACTATTGCTGGCAGATGGAGCTTCAGCCTCAGCTGGCAATCTATCAGGCTTTAAAAAAAGGAGCAAACTGTCTTGGCGAGGAGTGGTAAACCAACTGCATTGCTGCAGGAAGGAAAACCACATGCTCTGATGGCTAAGTGGTTCATGACCCCTGCTCACAAAAGAAAATGAAAGGTGGCAGTGGTTTGTGAGTCACTTCTCTGGGTAAAAGAAACATCCATTTATTGGTATGACCTAATGCTTCTGGAGAGGTTCTGCCCAAACCAGAGCTATTGTACAAGTTTGCCAAGGCTCATTCAGCCCTCTGACACCTCCTCCATGTGGCTCGTTCACTTGGGAGCTAATGCCACTGCTCTAGGAACAGGCTAGAGAAAACCACGAGAAATAGCTCCTGAAGTGCTGATGAGAGAATCGGAGCCTCAGCTGGTGTTCTTATCAATCCCATTGAAGAGGATAAAAGCCTGAGCAAGGACAGACACATCCTGAAGATAAATATATGGCTGTACAGATGGTGAGGCTTAGAGGACTTGGGCTTCCTGGAGGGGGGAGGAGGTATTCATAATAGGGTCATAAGAGGGATGAGAAGGAAATGACTGAACCAGTTGTAGGTATGTGTATTTTGCCTTATATGATGCAGGATGCACATGTTCACTCTGAGATCTGGAATCTGGTGGGAGACAGACCTGTTGAAAATCTCCAGGGTAATAACAGAAGGAGGAAAGGACATCTTTGGGAAAGAAATACAGCAGGATACAGAGAATGCAAAGCTGGGCATGTTTAAAATTATTTTCACTTTTTCATAGTTAGGCATCTAATTTAAACTAGTCATGTAGACTCATACTGCAATCAGACCCTTCCACCTGTCCTAGACTGCTATTTTAGGATGGGAAGAATTGCCTCTGAGGGCATCTGTCTCTCTGCATAGACTATGAAGGAAACCTAGATAACAAAGTGTCTAAGATAGTTAAAAATCAGAATAAATTACTATCACTTTCACGGTTCTGAGTAGAATTCAAACCCTTTCTTGACTTGATTCTGATCAAAAAGGAGGAAATGACTGAAAATGAGGAGGGGCAGGTAAATTAAGGGAGAATGAGCAGTGAAGTGGTAGAATTGATACTTTTTGGAAATGGAGGAGAGAACAGCAGAAAAATAGGAGAAAAGAGGTAAAGAGGTTTTCATAACTCAGTGAACTGATCAGTAAGACACATTAGGAGACACAACTACCAGAAAGAGAGTTCAAGGGAGTTGGCAGCTGGCAGTTTCTTAATTAAAGGCACAAGAGTGTTGAATAGCAAAGTAAGTATAAGGAAGAGTGGCCACCTCGTGACCTGCTTTAACTTTCTAGTTTAAAGGACCCAATAACATATTTAGCAGCATTGCAAACCATAACAGAAGCGACTCCTTCCACTCCCTCACAAATTTCTTTCCTCCTTGCCTCTTAATTTCCTTTTTCCTGTAATTAAAATTAATCTTATCTATAAATTCCACTCAAATTCCCCTTAAAACCAGTATATTAACTTAATAGCGAGATGGTTCAGCTACCTCTCCAATACTTCACTTTTTTGAAAGAAGAGAATATAAAACACAAACTGGTTAAATTGTTAATGACAAGCATGGCAAATAACATAAACATGAAGACCCAATGCCAGAAGGACTGAAACACAAGATAATTTCAGTACAGTTGTTAGAAGAAAAAAAAAAAGAAAAAGGAACAACGCTAAAGCATTCCACAATTTTTTAAGTAGTAAGATCTAGCATTAGTCTTAATGGAAAGCGAAGGCTAATGACAGATGCTGCCAATGGTTCTGAAGAGTTTAATTTTTTTTGGCTTTAGTCTTCACCAACTGTGATTAGATAGCTAACAAAATTAGCATCAATGTCAAAGGAGTGTGAAGTCAGCTGGCATAGAAAAAGAGCATCTTGGAGACTATCTACATAAGATAAATGCTTTCAAATAATTTGATACCCTCTCTAAATTCTCTTCAGAGAAATTAGGACACTGTCTAGGGCAATACCAGAAAATCTAGTCATCATGAAGGAAAACTGTGCTGCAGAAGACAAGAAAGATAAAACAGTGTAACATACAAAAAGAAGAAAAGCAGTCCTCAATCATTTATAGGCCAGTGGAGCTTAACTTCAGCTCTAAAATGACACTGGTATAAATAAATTTTTAAAAAGGCTATAAGTATTTGACACATGGATTAGTAAAGAAGAAACACTGTCAAGTCCATTGAAAGACCTTTAAAGGGGAGGTGTGGATAAGAAAGAAGGAGTAAGTATGATATACTTGTGTTTTTTAAATTTTTGACTCTGTCGTCTATCCCAAGTCTATAAACAGGTTAGGCATATGTGGTTAAAATAAACAAATGCACAGAATTAAATAAGAAATTAAGTGTTGAGCAACATCAAGATGGGTAGATGCATAAAGGGATCTACAAGGTTCTGTGGTTGGTCTGGTAGTCTCCAGTATTCACATTAAATAATCTGGGCAGAAAAACTGCAATAAGTTTTTGAAATTTGAGGCTGCACCAACCTGGAATTGCAAATACAGTAGATGGTATGATTAGAACTCAAAATACTTTGATAAATTGAATATATTATTGATGTCAAGAATGACACTTAAAAATTGAATGACATGCAATAAATGGTACACAATTCAACAAGACTGTGTGAAAAACATGGCACTGTGAGAGATAAACTGAGGTGCAATACAAATGCATCAGTAAATCAGCTGTTCACAGGTAAAGCTATTGATGGTGGCATATATTACGTAAGGGCTGACATCACTCTGGTAATAATAAGCAGGTGTTCTGCACGGCAGACATGCAATGGACTCCCACTTCAAATGAAATGTGACTTCAGTGAGAGCTCCATTTTATAAGGACTCCTGAAACACAGGACGGTTCTGGAGAGGGTCTGTAACAAGTCTGATCAGAAATCTGAAGATAAAGGCCTAGAAGACCTAGCAAGTAGCGTTGAGCTCATTGTTTGGGTTTGGGTTTTTTGGTTGGGGTTTTTTTTTATTATTTTTTAAATGCAAATAAAAGAAGTGAAGGAAATACTTAAAAGCAGTTTTCAACTATATCAAAGTTTACTGAAAAGGGAAAATAAATGTTTGGTACTACTTGTTTTCAATTTCCTTTTTTTTTTTTCCATGCACGCTGGAAACAGAACAAGTACTGGGGCTTTAAACTGCGGCAGTAGAAATATGCACAAAGTTTCTGACTGTAAGGAAAGGGAAATGACAGATTGGTTTGCCAAAGATGATTGCAGAATCCTCAAAAGTTGTTGACTGGGATAGGCAAACAAGTATTATACAGAGTAAGGAGTGAGGGAGGGATTTTGCCTTAGGTTTAGGCAGCTTGGGTTACTGCTTTTAGGCTTTTTCCTACATATTTACTTTGAATCCATAATCTTTACTGGATCCTATTCTTTCTTTCTTAGAGAACAAAAATGATTCAGAGCAATATTAACCTCTTTTTGTTGCTTCAATACTGTTGTCAGTTGCTGGAAATGGTATCCATTTTGAGAAATAATGTGGAGAAGAGAACATGACAGCCATGACACTGGGATTTCAAGCTGCTCTGGAAGGGTGCAAGATGTGTGATGGACATCACTACTACTCCTTTGAGAAACTTCATCTCACTTGCAGATGAGACTCACTGTAAAGCATAGAGTTATTCCAAGGGAACTGAGCTATGAGCCTAGATTTAGAGAGTTATTTTTAGATATCCTTGGTTTAAACTATAGAGTATCTCAAAGGCTTGGAAGACAAGTTATGTTGCTGACAGATTCATATTCTGGAGTATGGTATGAAATTAGTCCGTTTGAGGAGTGTAAAGGACATGAACAACCATTCCTTTTCATTGTCTCTCAGGGAAAACATTTTTTTTTGTCAGTAGGATATGACTGAAAGTTTTACCCATGGGCACTTCTGCTTGAAATCTTTGACATAAGTCAAAAACTCTTTTCATCTAGGGGAATAAAAGTAGAAGGCTACACTTAGTTTTAAATATATGCAAAATTAAAAAATAAAAAGGAAAGGAAAAATGTGCTACAGGAAAACATTTTCTTTCAGCTCTTTGTTTAGGGAATTTTTCATCATAAACTCTGATAGAAAGCATATATGACAAGCCCTTAAAAATGTAATGTTTGCCTTTGAGTTGTGTGGTAGAGACAAAACAGAAATTGTGCTGCTTTATGGATTTAATCTAGGCCGATATCTTGTTCTATGTCAGAAGCAAATGAACGTAGGTAGTCTCCTTTATGATAAAAAAAATAAATAAAAATTAAATTTCCATTCCAATAGGTAGTCTCCTTTATGATAAAAAAAAAAAAATAAAAATTAAATTTCCATTCCAGTTACTGTGGGATTGTCTTATCTCTCTCTGGTTTTTAATACAAATCTTCATCCCACAGTTTTATCCTTGCTAATTATAAGGCAAATTATAGTTTTTCTCACATATGTATGGGAAGAATTAGTCTTTCATGAAGGGCTGCATTGATTTTGCTTATGTACTCCAAGAAAAAAAGCTATTAAGAAAAAAAAGTAACAGAAATAAACACCAAGGAGACATTTTTATGTTTCTAGGGAATCTATCATTGTATAAAATTCTTTCCTCTACCTAACTGCCCTGGTCCATTTACATTTTTTTACTAGCTGAGGAAGGAAAACTCAAATAAAATTAAACCATCAGCAGTCCCTTTGCATAGTGGATAATTTTTTTATAATTTCATGTGAAACATGGGAGTTACAGGCCTTATAGATCTTTTTGATGATCAATTATTATTATTATCACCTAATGCAAATTTAACATTCAAGAACTAATAAAAAATAAAATTTGATCAATTAAAGTCAGAGATTTTTTTAAAAACATACATATTTCATTATATGCATTGGAAGTTTAAAGAAACAGGTATGAGAAAACATTTAAGGGGGTGAAGGCTCTCGTATGTCTATCCTGTGAAAGTGCATACAGCTTAGTCTAGCATAGGTCGGGCAATTATTATTTTCACCCAGCTTCTACCATGTCAGGGGGAAAATGGTCCACACCTTTATTGAACATTTCAGCTGAGAATGCCTTGGGTTTTGATAGTGGTATGTAATGCCAGAACTGAATACTGGTTCACGAAAATGTTGTTTCTTCCTTTGGAGAGCTGGAAAAACAGACTTCAGATACTCTTCTGCCTGGAAAGCATTTTCAGTGCAAGTACTCTATGCCAGTAAAACCAAGATAAGAGAACTAGATGAGCTGAAAGTTGACTGAGATTTTCTTAAGCACAGAACCAGCACAATAGCAGACCATGGATAGAGCTGACTGAATAAACTTTGTGCACTTTGCAATGCACAAGGGACTAGAATTGAAATGAAAGCATGAGGATGACACAATCTTCATAATATAACTGTTGGATAAAATTCTCTGTACAAAAAAATATGAGAAAGGTAAGTACTAGTGGGACACTTGAGAGAGAGTATGGAACAACAGGGAAGCCAGTGCATGCATGGATGTCTCCCAGACATTGAATGGGCAATGGCAGTGTTTCTAGCAGTCTGCCAGATGCATTTAGGGAAGATTTCTTCTTCCAGGTTTCTAGTGGGACTGATCCAAAATCAAGGCAAAATGCTGAGCAAATGAGAAATTTTGAGCACTGACATCCGCAGAACCACAATTCCACAGAATCACAGAACTGTTGAAACTCTAAGGCACCTCCAGAAATCACCTAGTACAACTCCCTGCTCAAAGCAGGGTCAGCTAAGAGCAGGTTTCTCAGGACTGCATCCTGTCAGGTGTTAAATATCACTGAGGATGGACATGCCACAACCTCTCAGAGCAGTGTGTTCTGGTGTTAAACCAGACCTACATTAAAAAGGTTTTTTTATCAGTATTTCAATTTGTGACCATTGCCTCTTGTATTGTCACTAGATACCACTGAGAAGAGTCTGGCTCTGTCTTCTGACCAGGTATTTCTATACATTGACAAGATTCTTCCCAAGCTTTCTCTTTCTAGGGTAAATTGACCTTTACTCGTATGTCAGATGCTCCACTTCCTGCACCATCTTCATGGTCCTTCCCTGGATTTGTTCTGGTTTGTACATGTCTGTATTGTACTAGGTAGTCCAGAATTGAACCAAGCACTCCAGATATTCAGGCCTGAATAGAGAGGAAGGGTCACTTCCCTTGACCTACTGGCAGTGCAGCCCTGATGCAGGCCAGGATGTTGTTGGCTCCTGCTGTGAGGGCACATTGCTGGCCTATGGTCAGCTTGGTGTCCAACTGAACCCCCAGGGCTTTCCTTGCAAGGCTGATTTCCAGCTGGCTAGCCCTTAGCGTGTACTGGTGCATGTGGTCATTCCTCCCCAGCTGCAGAACTTGGCATTTCCCTTTGCTGAACTTTATAAGATTCTTGTTGGACCATTTCTCAAGCTAGTTGAGGTCTCTCTGAACTGCAGTGCAAGCATCTGGTGTATTAGCTACTCCTCCCAATTTTGCAACCATATGGATACAAGCTGACAACATGGATTTACGTGCAGCGTTGGTGGTTCTCCTTTACAGATACATACATACACACATACATATGCACTGAAATATATAGAAAATATGCACAGTCAGTTGGGCTAGGTGAATGTTGTATCTTCCTTCCAATTGAAGTATTCTATTATTCTAGTCTATTTATTTTTGTGTGTACATATATATATATATATATCCATATACACACACAAATGTCTGGATGAGTGGATGCATATATATACAAATACACACACCCATATCCACACATCAGGTGTAGCAGACAAGTTCACAGGGTGCGAATAGATTTTAGGTAGATGATTCTGATTTTAAGCGCATTTTGGTAAGCATCAGCCCCATCCATATTCCACAGACAGTGGAAAGAATAGTGATTATGGACAGTGAGCCTTCACAAAATCTGATCACCAAAATATGCCAAGCAGCCACAGGGACAGCATGCACCAGCACCTTTCTAGTACTTCAGAAAATGTGAAGATCGTTGTACATAGTTAGTATCGAGATTCATTGAAGCAAACACATATGGTCTGTCATCCAGCTGAACCACATATACTTACCCTGTCAGCAAAGCATGGAGAAGATTGCATTAAAAAGCCTCTTTGCCTCTACTCAGTGCAATGTGAAGGCGAAGCTCCTTTTAAAAAGTCTCTGTACTGTAAGAATTGTGCAAGCTGTTAGGGTCAGATATTCCAAATTCAGAATTCAGTCCCACTTTGACCAGCATTTTAATTAATTTAATTAATTGATGCCTAAAGGAGAGCTGACCTTCTTGAATGTCCCTTAATAGGACATTCCAACAAATGCCAAATCCAGCAAATAAGCTGTTTTTAATATCCTTAGCAAAAGGTTTTGAATGTCATAGCCATAGCAGGAAGTAAAACCTGGGTTTGTAGAGAAGAAAGTTGATGATTAGATTGAAATAGATTTAGAGATGAGATTTAGGCAGAGTGGACAGAAAAGATGTAGATGGGTAGACTGTGCAGAAATGGAGAGATGGAGAGATGAACAGATAGATACAGCAGATAGATTCTCATGAAATAGTCTTTGCGTATTTGGTGTGCAGCTGCATAGCACCTGCCTGACATTTACAGCAGATAGCTTTTATTCATTTCATGGGATATTCATCAAAATGTGGTTGAGCGATGGAGAAAATTCCAAGTATGTGTCATCACTTTACTGGTTTGTGCAGCTGTTTCCTAAAGCACACAATGATGTTGT
>NW_008664510.1:60983-87154 GCF_000695815.1 Acanthisitta chloris | reverse complement strand
GCTGAACAAATAAAGCATTTAGTTTTATTGAGTAACATTACAATAATGATGGGAGATAATAGACTAAAAATACTGTTTATTCAGTAAGAATGGACAAAACCTTTACTGTCCATGAAAGAATCATTTCATGGACAGAAAATAAAAATTGTGCTATTTATTTAAACTACCTTTTTAACAGTACTGGTGCAAAGTACATCCTGACATAAGCTTTGATCAAGGATAAGAACCAGCAAGCACCCTTAGGAGCAGAACTCATCAGACTAGATCTCAGACTACTGGAACCAGACAGCGGACTGTATCTATTGAGCCTAACAGCAAATAGTTGTGTTGGGAAATGCATAAGCCTAAAACGGGTTGGGGGAGGGGAGATTGTTGTTGTTTTTCTGATCATACCAAGGGCTCATGTTACCCTTTCCCAGGAATAAACCTGTCTTGATTTTACAATCGATATTTACAATAACTAGATCTCAGACTACTGGAACCAGACAGCGGACTGTATCTATTGAGCCTAACAGCAAATAGTTGTGTTGGGAAATGCATAAGCCTAAAACGGGTTGGGGGAGGGGAGATTGTTGTTGTTTTTCTGATCATACCAAGGGCTCATGTTACCCTTTCCCAGGAATAAACCTGTCTTGATTTTACAATCGATATTTACAATATGCTGTGCTGGTTTGGGGTAGAATTAAATTAACTTTCTTCACAGTGGTTAGTATGGGGCTGTGTTTTGGATTTGTGCTGAACACAGGATTGATAATATGGAGATGTTTTTGTTATTGATGAGCAGAGCCTTTGCTGCTTTTTGTACTGCCACACTGGTAAGGGGGCTGGGGATGCATGAGAGACTGGGAGGAGACACAGCCAGGACAGGTAACCCAAACTGACCAAAGCAATATTCCATACCATATGACACCATGCTCAGTATATAAAATGAAGAAGGAGGAATTTGGGGACATTTGGAGTGATGGCATTTGTCTTCCCAAGTAACCATTACATGTGATGGGCCCTGCTCCCCTGGAGATGGCTGAACACTTCCTTCATGTGGGAAGAAGTGAATTCATTCCTTATTTGCTTTGCTTGTGTGAGTGGCTTTTGCTTTCCCTAGTAAACTGTCTTTATCTCAACCCATGAATTTTCTAGCTTTTACCCTTCTGATTCTCTCCCCATCCTGCTGGTGGGGGCGTGGGTGAGTGGCTGCGTGGGGCTTGGTTACTAGCTGGGGTTAAACCATGACAGACACTAAATATTTCTCAATAACTGATGCTTTCAGAAATATTTATTTAAGATATTTCTGATGATGATGATATTTCAGCCAAACCATGTGAGCCATAGCCCCATGGGACTAGGCTGTTAACTGCATGGGACTCTTGTATGCAGGCAAGCCTAGCCCAAAGTCACAATATTTTCTTCCATTATATTTTATTTCTTTAGATTGTGCAACAGTTGTAGAAGAAAAAGAAAAAACTGGAAAAAGAAAATGAAAAAGGAGAAAAGGAGAAAAAAAATTTAAAAAAAAAAGAAATAAAAACCCCCTTTGTCATAGTATTGCCTTCCAGAGGGGCACCTGGGACTCATTTTCTGGTCACAGTGCCATTTGTAATAGATTTTTCTTACATTTCTTATATTTGAACCGATATGTATTTGAACACATGAATGTTCAGGGAAAATATACAAGTATTTTATTTTTTGTATGTGAGACTTTGTGTTGGTCCAGACTGGGTCAAAACCAGACTTAATTTCAAGCAAGGCCCCATTCATGTGCTTCACATGCCTCATCCTGAACCTGTCACCAACTTCCCACACATGTGACCTGCCTTCTGGGATAGTCCCCAGAGAGTGCCTTGCCCCCCACACTGGCCCATGCTAGCTCAGCAGTGTTACTGCACAGCACAATGACAAATCCCGTTCTTGGGCTCAGAAAAGCACTCCCTTGAGGGCACTCTTGAAGTACATACAACCCACAACATGGCTGTGGGCCAAAAGCAAAAGCAACACCTTACTGGCCCAGGATTGCCCAGAAGAATAGTAAGAGCTCCCCTTGCATGACTAAAGGCAATGTGCAAAGGGAGGACACCAGTACTGTGTGCTCTGCTATACCTGTCTGGCTGGAGCAAAGGACTGGAATGGTGCTGGGAGCCAGGAGAGATAACAGAGGAAGGTTACTACAAATGTGATAGAGGGAAAAGATAGTGTTTGATAGATTTACACTGCTTACGTATTTTTTGGAATCTAATTTAAAAAACCTTCCATGAAGAATTTGCTGCAGAGGGCTGAATGCTGAACTACTGATGTAAGCCCTTAGGACAGACCCTGTAATCACAGCTATGGTGACATACAGTTACTGAGCCCGTCCAGGCCATCTGTGGTGGCAGCTGAAGAAGGGAGTTGAGATGCATTGTTGTAATTCATGGAGAAAGCTTTGGAGCTCCCTGAGAGCCCTCCCTGTTCTAGAGGCAGAGCTAAGCACTGCAACCACAAGCTTTTCTGACTTGAGCACTCAGTAGCATCCTCTTAACTAAAAGGATAGTGGATTCTATTCATAATGCAAACTGTCCACTGAAGCCTTCTGCAGCTAAGTAAGGAACTCACGAGGGTTGGAACATTTTAGGCTTTGTCCTTTAGAACAAAGTTGTTAAACTATGACCTCATGATGCTTCTATCATTACCATGGCCTAGATCCAAAGGCAATTGAAGTCAACTCCTATTGACTTCAGCGGGCTTTGGAACAAGCCCTTTTCCACTTCAGCACAAGGCTATTTTTAATGAATCAAGACAACCTGATCAGAATCCATTCTGGCCCTTGAAAATGGAGTGTACTGTTGCCCTGGAACTGAAAGTCTCATCCTGATGCTTGGCTGTGATATCAGGATGGAAGGAGAGATAAAAGCCCTTTTCTTGCATCAAGCTGCTCCTGCTGGAACTGCCTTTTTCTTGTTTCTTGTTGTTAAAATAGCAGTGCTACTGTTTCCTTTTTTTTGGTCTCATTTGGGGGCATTTGGAAATCCCTTCTAGCAGAGGCAACCTGTGCACACACACACACACACACACACACACACCCCTCTACCCCCATAGACATACACATACTGGTGTTGTGTGCTCATTGCTGCTTATATTTCTGCAGAGGTATTTTATCTTCATTGTCTACAAGTAACTGGTTGTCTATTCAAAATAATTTTTTTTACTTATTTATAATCCAGGACAGATTTCCCAGAAGAATCCACTATCACATTGCTGTGCACAAGCACTTTTTCCATTTCTTGAACATGATGCAGAAAAACCTTCATACTGTTTTTTCTGTGCTCAAGGGGCACTTTTTGACTTTATTGCCTTTAGTCTCCATAGTGTGTTGTCCTGTCTTAAGTAATCAACCAATTTTGTTGTAATATAAACAGGAGATACTGATTGGAAAGAGTAAAAAGAGGGGAAAGGAGAGATATTTCATTTGTTCTTGTGTTACTAGGGAGATTCCTTCACAATTTAAACCGTATTTCAACCATATTTCTATCACATTATGATGTCTTACCAGCAGTGATAGTTTGTATTTCAGACTGTAATTAATAGATGTTGACTGTCTTATGTATAAAAGAAAATACCATTTCATAAGTAAAATATAAAACTGAAGAATGATCTCTGACTTGATGCTTCAAAATCTGAATAACTCCATAGTTTATTACATTTTATAATATTAGTGTCATAAGAAATGTTTTTTTCTAAATCAGAATGACAACAATCTAAATCATGTTAAAATTTCCTGTTTAAAATTAATTACAATTTTCAGCTGACTCTGAACTGCAAAAGGAGTAGAAGGTACGAAAACTTGTATTTCAAGCCATAAGGTCTTCATCTTGCTTGATATTAATAGAACTCATAAAAGGAAATATTATGAGCTTTCACTGAGCTCTGTGGATGTAAGTCACCACAGAAGTGGAAAGTGTTGTTATTAAAAAGAAAAACAGTGATTTCAGGTCCTGAGCCAAAATGAGCCAGGATATGGAAAGAGCCCGATCCAAAGCTCTCTGGAGTCAATCAAAGTCTTTCCGTTGCTTGCTGTGGAACTTTATTCAAATTGCAAATTTCTCATGGTGACATCTGTGCGTCCTTTATTGATGGATGTGGTGAAACAGTGCTGGAGACGATCACAGATAGATGCCATTGCTGCAAAATGACAATTTCCTGGCTTTGTGTAGCATTTCTTCAGTATTTCATGCCATTCTTTAGATGTCATCATTCATCTGTTTCCCGTGGCTCTTTTCTGTTTCCTACTTCGATTTAATTAATTCACTTTTTTTAAAAATCTTTCACGAGATAAAGTAATAACACATACCATCAGATGTAAAACATTATTCTGGAATATGACCAGTCAGATTATATTTTCTGATTTACTCTGTAGAGTTTTGTTTCTCTTCAACTATTGAAATTGCTTTTTTCCTTCCATGAAAAACAATGAAGGTAAGATGGGTGGAAATGAAGTACAGTATTGCTTTTGTGACAACCTGAAGAATAACACTGTCACTCCTTTCCCATGTGAGATGAAATTACAACTCATATGTTTTCATACCACTCCTCCATATGTAAATTCTGCTGTCATTTTACATTAGAACTATGCAGGAAAAATGAAAGTGCAGTGGTTTCCTTGGTTTACACCTCATAGGAAAATACATTGATAGGATTTTGTTCCATTGATTTGGAAGTAGGGGAGAGTTTAGGTCCAGATGGGGTCCACCAAACATGCAATATTGTGTGAGTTCAACCTGTGTAAGGCTTGCATGAATACTACCAAGCCAGACTACTGGTCCTCAGTGCATGTATTGTTCTGCAGTACAATTGTCCAGCTCATAGCTAGCCCAAAGGGAATAAAGAAGTATATAATGCACACCTGGAAAACAGAATGTTGCCAATATGTGAGAATGTTATCTCCACTTTGATCTACACAAATTGGGAGCAAGAACAACTTGTTTTTGTGCAATGTGGATGTGTAGGTTTAGAAAAGATGTCTAGATTCAGGAAACATCATGATATGGCAGATTTTTGAAAGATGATTTCACTCCACTAAAACAATAAGAAGACAAAGAGAGTAGAGATTTAGTCCACTGACTTCCCAAGTAAGTCTGACTTGGCAAACATCATTGCCTGCTATTTCTTTCCCTTCATAAAAAGCTTTCTTTAAGCACTGCAGCTGATATTTGCAAAGACAGCAAGTCTTGTCTCCAACCACAGAAGTATCTCATTCTATTTTAAATCTAGACAACCTGGCACAGCTGGTGTGCCAAACAGTCCCACTGTTTTTTTAACAAAAAAAGAGAATAAGGTTATTGAATGTGTCTAGATCAAATCTTACTTTCTGGACAAGTAAAGCTGTCTTCTATTACAGGTTTGACACAGGCCTTTGAAACAAGGTTTTCTCTTACCAGAGCTTTGTTCCTAAATACCATTTTCTCTGTCTCCTTTTGTTTCATGAGTTCTCTTAACTCCCAAGCCTTTGTTGAAACTATTTCAAAGCCAGATATTTTGCCCTCTTACTGTCTTTTCTCAAAGCCTCTGTAAAACTGAGCCCATTGCACAGGGTGGTCTGTCCTTTCTTTTTCACTGCCTTTATTGTAGGCTGTTGGAAGGCCTCTTCCATTTGTTAAGCAAGACTTCACTTCTTTTGTTCACAAACAGCCACTAAATAGCGATACGGATACCTCATCCTGGTAATCATCCCAGCAGCTGGGTCAGACTCAGATTGCTTCCTCCATGTACTGTCTTGAGTATTTGCTGCCAGGGAGTGAGATTTTAGTAGCCTTCCTGTGTTATAAAACACCTTTGTGGCCATAATGACTTGGCTAAGTGTCTGAACACAAGTCTGAACTTCTCTGAAAGTTTGGAGTAGGTTCTACTTGAATGGTTATTGATAACACAAGGTCTTATCATGGATTTAGAGTTGTTGGACAGCAGAGTTCAGAGGTGTTTCAGGGGGTCCCAATCCATCACCAGAACAACCTTCTTATGAAATATTTGTCCAATCTGTTATTAAAACCTCTAACACTAAGAAACCTCAAAATGCATAACCTGTTCCGGGGCATCACTAACTTAGCCATTAGTTAATCTTTGTTTCTAGCTTCATTGTCCTTTGTTTGCAGGCTTTAGCCAAAATTTACCCATCCACTATAGACAGAACATACCTCAACCATCCAACACATTGCTCTGAGGAAAACAAAGCAGATCAAGCATTGCAAAACAGCAGCTATAGTGGGGAAAAAGATGATAGGAAATGACAACAAATCCCTGCCAGGTGAATTTTGAGATAACCTTTGATTTAGCCATACGGAGTACCTATTTTCAAGTTACTCCGTAAGTACTGATCCGTAACTCAGAATGGTTATAGCAGACTTCCAGTACGTAAAGGAAGTCTACAAGAAGACTAGAGCGGGAATTTTTACAAGGACCTGTAGTGACAGGACCAGGAGGAATGGCTTTAAGCTGAAAGAGGGTAAGTTTAAGCTTGATATTATGAAGAAATTCTTTACTGTGAGAGGGCAGAGGCACTGGAACAGGCTGTCCAGAGAAGTTATGGATGCTCTATCCCTGGAAGTGTTCAAGGCTGGAATGGATGGGTCTTTGAGCAAACTGATGTGGTGAAAGGTGTCCCTGCTCTTGGCAAGGGGGGGTCAAACTGTGTGGCCTTTAAGGTCCTTGCAAACCAAACCACTCTATGACTCTATGATTCTGTAAGATTAAGGTTTAGGTTTCCAAGGGCTGCATACCTGCAGATGCAAGTAATTCACTGAAGGGTGACCAGTCTTCAGGTGCAAACTCAACATCTACCTGGGTGTTAAATGAACTGTCCAAACTGAAGAGAGCTGAAGAAATTCCTTGGTTTTGCCATACAGTCATATATGTCCTCTGTGCAGATGAGCTTACAGGCCACAGCACAGCTGACAGCCAGAAGCTGGGGCATCCTCTCCAGGCATCTTCTCATCTGCACAACTCAGCTTCTGGTGTGGATGGTTGCAGTAACCTTCCTCAAATGTCATATATACTTCAGTATCCTTGTAGACCACTAATTGCAGAATCCCCAAACCAAGAGACTAAGAAATAAACTATTTTCATTCTGCTCCCAAGAACCTTGTCACTTTGAGTTAGAAAGGGACTTAGAGTGCAAAATATTAAAGATTTAAAAAAGGAATAGATGTTTCATCTTAGGTCTTACTACTCCAGAAATAATATTATTGGTCATGGTCTTCAGTTTTAGGAGATTATGCTTTCAAAAAAAAGTGAATCTAAGATGCAAGCATGAGACTTGAATTCAGCCAAAATACATTGGAGAGGAAACACTTGCCAAAAATATGATAATGGCAACAGTAAGAGAATTTAATTTGACCTGCATTTTCTAAACTTAATTTTCATTACAAAATATCATTTTGGAATATCAAACTGCTCAGAAAAACATAAGTACTTGTGTTAAGCAAGACTTAGAGAATTACACCATATGAAGAATTACTAGTTAGCACATTTTTGAAAAAGAAAAGATCAAAGCATTCATCCTTCATTGGGATTTTTGAATGTAACACACCCATCTATTTTTAAACTGATGAATTGCTCTACAAACAAAGATCAGGCAGAAACAATAAACCAGAGGGGACTATAGACTGCATATAAATATTCAAAGTGAAGACATATGGCTTCTGGCACCAGTGTTCTGTGGTTATGCTGGAAAAGAGAAGAGAATGGAAAGAAGGAATATTACCTAAAATGATATTGATTTAAACTGTGAATGTCCTGATATGGACCTTTTTCTATATGGGCTATGTCTGGATACATGAAATTGCAGACTATTAGCTGGAAAAAGCATGCCTGCATACCTGATGGTATAAA
The DNA here is from genome assembly GCF_000695815.1 of Acanthisitta chloris. Classification (NCBI taxonomy): domain Eukaryota; kingdom Metazoa; phylum Chordata; class Aves; order Passeriformes; family Acanthisittidae; genus Acanthisitta; species Acanthisitta chloris. The sequence goes on along the minus strand of NW_008664510.1, from coordinate 79,300 downwards.
CAACTATAAAGAGAAGAGTCACAAAGATGGCCCCAAGTGATTTAGGTGTGTTTAGGCAAGTCTGCTACACAGAGAGCTCAGCTGACTGTTTCTAATCAGAGTTCAGGACAGGCTACACAAAAGCTTAACTATTTGTCATTTTTACTCATAAATTCACTTTGAGTTTCCCCTGTATGGCTGTACCAAGTTCACTTTTTTAATTCTTCCAGTATCAGTTACTTCCCTCAAGAGCCCAACTGTTGAAATACAGAGCCAGTGCAACACTGTACATTTCCCAAAAGGATTTCTAGACTTTTCTTCTCCCCCCCTTCAGGAAATGACACTTGAATACAGCAAGTCTATCGAGTTAAGCTCAGAAACAAAAATGGGAACCAAGCTCTGTAGGCAGTCAGGAATGTAACGCTCTAACCAGTCCCACAAAAGCAAAATCTCAAAATCCCTCAGAAAGAAATTTTTCTCAGGAAGTTTAAGCAGCTAAGACTTATTCATCTCAGACTGAAATGTTACAGTGTCTACAGTGATACTTCTGATGGGCTGCTAAATGAGCTTGTTAAAGCTTGCTTTATGAGCTGTTAAGCTTGCTTGGTCTATGGGAAACCAACCCCATGCTCCTTCAACATCCATGGAGTGAAAGAGGGAGCAGTTAATCTCATCTCTCCCCTCTTAGGCATCAAACCTAGAGACAAGTCTAAATCTTGTGTAACTTGTGAGATAAGCCTCCTCTGGAGGTAACGTTTTTTTTCTGTTGAATGCAACAGGAGGCTTTGCTGTCTAGCTATCTAATTTGTAGACATCCAGTTTGTGTGAGATAAAAAAAATGCAAGAATCAGTATGAGAAACTCAGTTTGGGGCTCCTCATTACAGCCCTGTGAAAGGAATGAATGAATAATTTTGCAGAGCAATAGAAATTAAGCATACCACATGTAAATCCTGGAAATCTGCACATATGTATGTAAGAAGAAGAAAGAGAAAGATTTTGAAGAGATAAGGCTGCCTTGCAAATCTGTTTCTTTTAGACACATTTTCACTGTTGCTACTTATATCCCAGTCCACAGGCTGAAGTGAGGTGGAAACTTGCTGTGTTACTGCAAGGTTTTGTTGTGTGTTGTGTGACCACTGCTAGGGCCATCATTGCAGTTTGAAGCAGCTTCTTTTATAGTTTGTCAAAATCATATGTTTCTCCAAGATATTTAAGCATTTTCTTGTTTGATAGAGCAGAAAAGCAAGAGAAGATGCTGAATAATATAAAACAAGTGACTTCTGTGGTTGTCTTTTGGGTTCATCTCTTGACTGGTCTTAGCTTTTCTTCCAACACTGAGTACAACAAAAGGTTTTTAGAAACCAAGGATGGGAAAATCAAGGTCATAAACTTTGAAAAGGTGGTATGCAGCCATACTTTGTTGGAAAGACATCAGGTTCTATCAGCAAGGTCAGCATAGACTGTCATCTAAAAGTCTCGTCTCCTACAAATGGCAGGAGTTTCCAGCCCTATCTCCTGAAGGGTTTGAACCTCTCATCAATGGCACATTGTCTGGCTGAGAATGGTCCCTCTGGCTCCCATCAACTACCAGCATGCTTAAGGTCTAACTTGGGCAGGAAAAATACTGACTGGCACAACACCCTTGAAAGGGTGCCAGTCCGCAATTTCAGTCCACCTTCTGCCAAGGTCAAATTCTTCTCAATTTTCAAACTCCTTTCATTCAGTATTATTCCCTGTCATTGAGAAGAGCTTCCCATGGACACCTTTGGAACTGCTTCATCATCCTTTAAGCTGTCTAACTCTTATTAAGTGTTAACCTATGTAGAGCTAAAATTACACTATCACAAGATTTGGCTCTTGAATGTGCCCTGTACAAAGATGAAAAGTGCCCCTCTTTGGTGACCCTGCTGAATGAAGGCAAGTCTGTGTTCAGCCAGATGGTAGTGCTGCTGCCATCAAGGGAAGTGTCCTGCCAGCAGACCTGGCTTGAGCAGATATGCATAGCAGATGCAAAGTAATCCTGATATGCACTTTTCTACACAGAGTTTATTAAACACAGCAGAAATAATCTGCACAGGTATTCTATGAAATAAAGTATGTATGTTTTTTCACACAAACATTTTACACCTGCTTGATTTGCATTTGGTGGCATTTCTCCTTTCACTTATATTTGCATGGTGGTGTGCTGTGGTTTTTTTTTGTGTGTGTGTGGGTTATGCTTGTTTTGTTTTGGAGTTTTTGTTTGTTTGTTTTAATTACACTGCTGTGTATTCACCTTTTGTATTAAGTACAGTGTGCTTTTGTACTCTACTGGACACCTCTATCCCAAGTCTTTAAGCTTTCAACCTTGACCCCCCTAAATGAATCTGTTCTGCCAAGTTTTCAGTTGACATAACATTGTTCACATCCAGGAAGTTACTGAGCTCCTACTGCTTTCCTGCTTCTGTTTAACTATGGATTAGATATACCAACTCTCTTCAGCTGCCTGCAAGGTCTCACTGTTTTGCTAACTGGGACCACATTTTTCAGAAGTGACAATTTGGAAGCATGTTTCTGGAAGAAATGGGTTACTGGTACATGTCAATGCTCTCCATTGCTGCTTGCTTGCCAGTCCATATGGAAAAAACCTGGGTCTCATTATCTCCATGCATAAAAGAAACAGAGTAATTTAAAACAATATCCAAAATAAAGCGCAATAATAATTTGTGGAACTATCTAAAAACATGCTAGAGCAATTCAGATGCTATAAATCCTCCAGTATAATCTGTGACTATAAACAGTGCTGGCTGCAGCCAGTACAGATACAAAGCGCTGAACGAGAGACACAGTAAGAGAGCCACAGCAAAAGCACTACTAGTAACTAGCAAATCTGTTTGCTTCCTTGTCTCTTACTAACTCTCCTTTAGCCTCCTAGGTTTCTTTAGAAAGCTGATCCTAAAGTGGTATCACCCCCCCAAATATCTTCATCCTCCATCCTGAGGAAGTGTCTATACCCCCAAATATTTCTGTTGAACTGAACAACTTTCCATCTTCAAAAAATATGGCTAACAGAGTTCATCTCTTTGATGCTCCATATGTGGAGACAAGAGGAATCAGGAAAGGTGCCTGGCCTTCTCTCATACATCTGGTAAGTGAATCAATACCCCAACACTCTGCATGGAGGTCATGTATCAATGTAGTGTTCAGTGCATGTTGCTGCTTTTCCCATATTCTTCATCAATTGTTGCAATGAATAGCTGTTGTTCTGACACAGAAATTAGTCACGACTTGCAGGGTTATTTATGCAAAACCACCGATCTCTAATGCCAAAATCTGGCATGCCATTAACTTCTGGAACTTCCACTGTCACCAGTGCATTTTATGCAACAACTCCTAGAAACTGTAGAGACCACAGAGATAAGTAAGTGTGGAGAGACTCAAGTAGCTCTGACTGCATGCAAACACTGGAAGAACAGTGATGTCCACAAGTCCTGAAGGACTGCCTAGGGCCTAACTTTTCTTCTTACCAGCTTAGTCAAAGACCTCTTTCATTCTTCACTTAGTCAAGAACTAAATGCACAGTAACATCCCAATATAGATGGCTTTTTTTTTCCCCCAGAGGGACATAGCTTTCCATTCTGACAAAAATTAGCATTTCTCCTTCTATTTAAAAAGAAAGAGAATAACCTGCTTAGCTAATGGTAGGTTGTTTGTGGCTACCTGATACCTGGAACATGTAATTCAGGACTAACTTAGCATAAAAGAAACAAGCTGCATGCAAAATATTTTGTACAAAACAAAGAATAAAATGTAGCATATTGTTGTATTTAAAAGTGTATTCAGAAATTCTGCTTTTGGAGCTTGTGTTGTATCTCAGGTTTAGTTTGTTTGTTCTGGGATCTTTTTAAACATATTGCTTCTGGTCTTTGTAATGAATGAAAACTTGCAGAACTTATGGTTCAAAAGCCAACAGATGGACATACAGAATCCAGAACCTCCATTTTCTTTTTGATTAAGGCCTTTATAGCTCTCATGATTTTCAGAAAGCTGCATCATAAATGGGTTGCTCACACATCACAAGGGAGTTATTTCTACATTACACAGAACAGAGGCTGAAGAAATCTGCTGCAGGGCAATCTGTCTGTGCTGTGGTCCCTTCACAGGATGCTCAGTATGTCTGCAAACTAGGCTTGCTGGTATAGATTTGCAGAGTTGGCTTTCCAGGTGTATGAATGCTATCTAATGGTTAAAACCTTGAATTTAGTCCTCTATATATGAAAATGCATACAATATATGACTCTCTAGCAGTGCAAAGCAGAAGAGAAAAATTAAGAATTTGGGAATTTGTATTTGAATGAGAAAATGAAAAACCTGTTAGGCTGGAAAGTGTATTTGAATTTTCATTCTCTTTGTGTACCATCAAGCTGTCTTTAAGGTTAAAGCATCATCATATCAAGGCAGGTACTGAACATTCCTCAAATGAAACACATTCCCATGCCTGATTACTAAGTCATAAATCAAATTTTTTAGAGAAATTGTTGATCTGTTCCTATTAAAAAGTACATGCTTTATTTTACACATAGGGATTACTAAAGTTTAACAAGATCTGTTTCTCTTAATCACTTAACACTTTTTTCATTTTTCTCTTTGAACATTCTTTTGTCTCATATCTTGTATCAATTCAAAGCCATGATATTCATTGGCAATTTGCCACATGTTCAAACTGGTGACCACCAGATTTCTTTACCAGAGAAAGAAAAATCCTTAGTAGCAAAGAGCACCTTTGATATTGCTTTGTCAAAAATTTTATCAGGAGGCTAGGCTAAACCAAACATAATATAACTAGAGGCCATCTTGCCTGGATTATAATTAATTTTGAATTCTTCCTGTTGCCATGACACCATGCATAAAAAGAAATAAGCCAGGCATTGTGCAGCACTCAAGAGCTTGTTGGAATTTTGGGGCTTGTTTCTTATGTTTAAAATAGCTAGAAAATTCCATTTCAATGAGACAAAAGCCAGCAGTAACACCAAAGAGCTTTTCCTCTCTGTGAAGCAGTACCCCTCTCTGGGAGGAGGGGTACATGCCAGATATCTTTTGAAATTTTTCTTGTTGAAGGAAATAATAACAACAATTTGGAGAGGTTTGCTTAAATCGTCTGATTCTACTCCTGACAAATCAAGTGATTATCACCTTTCCCAATGTTTGTGGATTACCCTCATTTAATATTCCTCTGTGGCCACCCCCTCCCAGCTGCTTCAGGGGCAGCAATTAGCCACAGCACAGCACACAACCCACACACTCATCACACAAACCTTATGTTGAGCCTTCAGTAGCTCTTCAGAGATGCTAGGAGAGGATGAGTCCTTCAGGGTGGAAAACCCTGTCTTACACAAAGGACATACAGGACACTCTAGAGAGGAATGAAATTTTTTCTGAACTTCATCTTCTGACTGCTTTGGTGGCCTTCAGAGACATTAAGATAGCTTCCTGTGAACAGAAAATGTTTTCCTCTCCCTACTGACATGCTGAGTGCTCCTTGTATCCAGGGGCTTTGCTTACAGTGTTTCACATGCGGTTGTGGAATGCTCAGAAACATAAAGCTCTATAAAACCCTTCCAACTGGGCATTGTTACTTGTTTTATTGGCAAATCCCACCTGATACAGGCTCACGACTTAAACCAGTAACTGTCACTTGAAGAAATACTGCAGTCATCAATGTGGGGCTGCTGCCCAGCCCTATTTGGGATGGTCATCTCTGAGCAGAGAAAATCATGACCATTGTTCCTGAGGGTTCCATGGTGCTGTGAGCTGCAGGAAAGGGGCAGGCCAGCAGCTCTCAGCTGCTCTGCTGGCACTGGATAGCAGCTAGAGCTCCTCTGCAAGCTTCATACTCGAGTTGGAGCAAGGAATGTCATAGTCCATCCAGCCGAGAGCAGTTACAACCTTATTGAGCTGTGCTGACAGTCTGCACATTTAAGGCTGCCATCAAAAACTTTAAAGACATTAAGTACTGGGTGTCCTGAAGGGTCATTAAGCTATCCTGTGATTTAAAGCAGATGTTGCTGGAACCTCAGGCATTTCTCAGTTTCCTTTTCCTCACAGCCACAGCTTCTGGCCAGACGCTGTGGCTCGGAAGGCATTTTCTCAGGCTTAAAGGTAAAAGCTATCAAAGGGAGATGGTTGCACCCTACAGAACTCTACATTTCAAAGGAGCCCTCAGATGTCCCTAGAAAGACCAAGGATGTTGCTTGCAGGTACAATAGCTTTTTTGCATTCAGTGTATTTCCATAGACAAATGGCAGAGAAAATATCTGGGTTGTTTCAGTTTTAGGGCAAAGGGGAAGATGATTCAGAGGGTCAGCTCTCACACAAGGTTCTCGCATTTTAACCCAGTCATAATTCCCCTCTGCCTCATTTACTGAGTTTTAGTTGTGAGGAGATGCCTTACAGTAATTGACTGCAGAACCTGCAATGCAGCATATCCTGAGATCACAAGTGAAAGGATAAAAATTTCTGGCAAGGGTGATGGCCCTGAGCACCAATGTACATTTCTGTCACAGCAGAAGTAGAGGTGACAGAGAGAAAGGTGCTCTCAGTGCTTCTCCCTTCTGCTTTTAACTGGGGGAAGCAGTGAGATGGCATCTCTAGATTTGCATCTTCCAAGGGCCATTCTTGCATACTGTGTACCTAAAAACACTACCCTGCTGCTGGAAAGCTAGGAAGAGTTGCAAGGAGCACTGAGAAGCTGGAGGCATCCTGCATTGTGAAGGTTCTCAGATTGTAACCCTCTGATTGATGCTGAAAGCCAGGGATATCTGATGAACAAAAGGCAGGGATACGGTGGGAGTAAAGTGCTAGCAGTCCAGTAAGATATACTGTACTATCCCGGTCCTCTAATTGCACCATTTTGCAAAAGAAAATTTCAAGGTTATGAAAAGGAAAAATGGATCCAGCTCAAATACATGCTCTAAATACATCCCTAACAGGCTGCAATTGGCATGAAATAGAAGTTTCCTGGGAGTGCCTGGAAGTTTGTCAGGGAGACAGTGGCAGCCAGGACAGCACGCTGTATTTTCTTAAAAGTTAGCTTGTGTTAGTGTTGGCAGGATCCTGAAACATACCTTTAGGCCACAAAAAAATACAAGAAACTAACTTTTTACTTTGCTTTACTCAGATATACTTGGGGGCTGGAGGGGAAGACACACACAAACTTAGGAATGTATATAAATAGAGTGAGGTAAAGGCAGAAGGACTCACAGCAGCCCCCCATTGCAGCTTGCATCCCCTGCCAAACGTGTTGACTGCTGTATGGAAGGTTAGAGTTATTGTCTGGACAGTTGCATTGTTTCTGCTGAACATCTGTATTGAGGAACACAGATATGACAGTAAGCGTGGGTAGGAAGGGAGAAGAAAATAATTTGGCTCAGTTACAATATCCGTCAATTATAAAATAAAGAGAAGATGAAATGTTATTAGCCAATACTTACTCTGTAACCAACAGAGTTTTAGCAGTCCTCGTTTTTCCAGTGTGATTAGTCAGTGCTCTCTGAATGTGGCATTTTGCAAGAAACCTCTGGTTTGCACCTCTCATTTTACATTTGCAGACTGAAACATCTCTATGCATGTATCAGCTTTTGAAAGTACAAACACTTGGGATTTTTCCCTTTCAGAAAGTGTTTATAGACTCCCAGAGAACAGAAACAATACTGTATGTTAATATCAGAGACTAGAACAGCCCCAGCAGAGTGCGCAGGCCCATCATAACATGGCTATTTTTATCCATATCTTTACAATTAGCTCTGTGGAGGTTTGAAACACAGACTTTACAAGCTGGAGGTAGAAATGTGGTTCCCAGGGATTTCTCCGGGAAGCCAGCCCGCACTGAGCCGTGGTGATCGTCGGCTGCTCCCTGCTGGCTTGTGGCAGCACCGCTCACACTGCCTGCCTGCAACACCCTTCCTGGGGGCTTTGCTAAGGCAGCAGGAAAAGTTTATCCCTATTCCAACTCAGGTATACCTCACTCGACCAGTATCCCAGTAGACACTGCACGAGGCTTCAACAAAATGAGTCCACTAATAACTACTAAGGCATGAAAATAAAGAAATGCTGTGCTCTGCTCATCTGCTGAGGCAATTTTAAATCCAATTTTGCAAAAGCTCATGCATTTGTCCTGTAGCTAATCCCACAAAGGGACAGTGGCATTCTCAAAATACAATAAGACCTCAAGATTTTGAGACAGCACAACATTTCTGCCACCCACCAAAACATCCTTGTGAGGCACCAGAGGAAAAATAAAATATGTGCTTGTTTGTAATTCTTCTCAAGAATAATACACAACAGTGAGATCTCAGGAATGGAGGAACCTACAGACTTTAATTTTGTCTGGTATGAGCAGGTCAGGCCTACAGAACCTGTAAAATTATTGCATTTCCTTTAATGAAATATAACTTTCTTTACATAGTCCACAGTGAAATCAGTCTCATATTTTGTCACACAAAACAGATCATGACAATTGAAGCAACTCACTGGCAGAGCAAACCCTGTCAGAAATACACAATTCTGTCACAGGTGCTCTCTTACACAGCAGGGTGAGCTTGTTGCTAACCTAAAATGAAAATCCAAACTCACTAAGAGAAAATGGAAAGACTAATCTGTTTCAAAGGGCTCTCAGCACCCAATTCACAGCAAACACAGATGGAGTCCCCCTTACTCAATCTTACAAGCAGTTGGTTTTACTTTTCCAGCTACTTAAGGAAAAAAGGCAATGTTTGGAAGCATAAAGTGATTTAATTCTATTCCAAATAAACTCTTCCATGTACCTAGAAAATAATATCCCTGAACCTTTATCAGTCTATTTAATAGGGGCAATCTGCATTGCTCCAGGATCAGATTTCTTGCTCTACAAAATTACACAGTAGAATTTCTTCTTCCTGCAGTCATGTATAAGTACACTGACTAGGAGTCACATTTAAGGAGATGCTGCACATAAAAATAGAAGTACGACACATTAGCTAGACACACACTTACATTCAGATTTTAGAAAATTGCACTGAGTTAGGACACCTAAAATTTCCTCTCAGAGGCTCTCTTCATTGGGATCTAGGTTCAAATTAACATTTATATACTCATTATACTGTTAATTTCATTTTTGGTTTTTAAAAAAACCCAAAACAACAAAAACCCAAGGAACATTGCAATAAATTTCCAGTTAGGACATACAACTTGACTTTGTTCTCTCCTGTCACACACCACAAAATAACTGGACTCTGCAAGTCTTTTAAAGGCGTTTTCATTGCTTACATGTTGGTTTGCATAATTTACAGTATCTAAACCAAATGTGTCTTTGCCTCAACTGCCACAAGTTAAGGCCAAACACCTGAATGGCAAGACAAACCTCATACTTGAGTGGCATCTGATACTGGGCTGAATCTTGGTTCCCAGAGCGCAGCATGTGGGCACCAAAGGCTTCCTTGTACAAAACAGCCTTAGCTATAATTTTCAAAATCAACAAAAGTTTCATCCGTTTCAGTATATCCCGCATAAAATATCTCTTGGCAAGTACCCACATCACAAAATCTCCTATGAGAAACTTCCTAGATGATGTCCAATTACTGAGGAACAAAAAAAAAAAAAGCTGCTTTGTGGATGTTGTGGATGCACTATGCTTGCAGGTTGGCAGTAGCAATTTTTAGCACTACCCCCATACATAATATAACTTCTACAGACATGTCTCCATCAGTACCATTATAACTAGAAGAATGCCTGAATGAGCAGAATGTTTACAAGCTGTGGGATTCTATTGTCTCAATCTTTCAGTTCTTGCAGGAGAGTTACTGACGTAATTTTGACCTGAACTCTGCCATCCAATACCCAAGTACACTTCAGGAGTGATTCTGGGGCTGGGATCCCTCCTAGTAGAACGTATTGCTACAGATGTGGGTCACCTCTGGCAACTGAATGATCCTGGACATTATTTACTAGAACATACATGGGCTAGTAAGTTTGCCACTTAAGAATTCCACTTACATCTTCTAATTTTAGACTGTTGACTATTACTCCATTTAAAGAGTTTCTGCAGTGCTTGATTCTGAGATGACAAACTGTTATGCAGAAAACCAGTCATACAGCTGAAAGCATGGGTTAGAAAATCCTTGGACAGCAAGGCAATCTGAATCTGGCAGAGACCGAGGAAATGCTAAGGACATAAACATTACTAAACTATATGGTTACTGCATGTCACTGAGAAATAATCTTACTCTCTAAGAGAAAACTGCAATGCAAAAGATATCCTAATTGGGAGCAACAGACTGTGGGAGCAACAGAAGCAAGTAGAAAGATTGCTTTCTTACCAATACCTGCTCCTAGAATAGGCCAAAAATCCTTGTGGCTTTTACAGATTATTTTCTGCCCAAGAATTGAACAAAACATCTAAAATTGATCTTACCCTTATGGAGAAAAGACATTCTGCTTCATGAAAATGAAAGAAGGAATGACTGAGTAACAGCTATTATGTGCCCTTAATTTTTAGCTATAACACCATTTACTTGAAGAAATTGTGCCTTTTTTTTTTTTACGGGTATAGACAAATTGTATCCTAACAAGTGAGAAAAACTATGGGGACTGAAGTAAAGTCTTCATCCTCAATTGCAGTTCAGGCAGAATGCAAAATGCCTGTTGATAGAGTCAAGAACAGGAGAGCCCATTACCACTGTCAGAGAAAGTTAAGTCTGCTCTGTTGTTCAGGAGATTGAGCTTTGCCTTTAGAAGTTTCACTTCCACACCACCAAACTGAGAGGAATACAAGCTACTTGCAGCCACCCCCACCAGACCTAAACCTGTGGTGCAAGAATATAGGCACACCTCAGAGTGATCCTTGGAGCAGCACATTCACCTGCCTGGAGTGTCCACCAGTGGATAGCAACAGCAGCTGACCAAGGACCCAAATGTGGGTCAAATTAACTCTAGAGATACCCAGACTGCTTCTTTCAGCTAAGATGGGAGATGGTGAGTCAGAAACCACAGTTATGCTCAGAAGCGTGGCAGGTCTTCTCTAGGCTGCAGGTTGTGCTTGCTCTGAAGGACTGAGGGGCAGAGAAGCACACAGAGAGTCCTACAATAACAAAAGCACTTTTCTTCAGTTGAATGCATAGCACTGAAAAGTCACTATGAAGAATCACAGGACACACATTCATTTAAAATATCTATTGAAATTACAAATTAAACTCTTCAATATGATTCAAAGTACAAAACACCACATTAAAAGGCATTCAACAGCTCTTTTATACATCACAGTGTTAGTGGCACAAAATGTACTTACATTTCAAATACAACAACAGAACTATTTTTACACTGGTCAAATACATTATTTATACATACGCATGACTCCTTCATGCTTATCCCTATACAAGTTTAAAATACATCATGATAAAATGATCAAGAAAGGTTCAGTTACGTACCACGTACCTGTACCTAATGTTCCTGGAATTCTTATAAGAGCTACACAAATCAAAGCAATAATGAAGACCACAGGGCTCTAAACACAAACAGCATGCCTTACTTACTAGAAGTGCATTAGCAATTAAGCGCTGATGCAGGCTTTTTTGATGTCCTTAATATCACTGTCATCAACAACCGTATTCTACTTGTTTTCCTCAGGCTTTTAGATTATGTATGTGAAATGTACAAACTTTGGTTTTAAAAAAGCAAACCTGCACGAAGCATTATGCATGCTGCACCTCACTGGGATAAAAACGGCCTGCATTAAATATATATATTCCTATACAGTAAAAGGCCTACAGATGAAATGCACAGAACTTCATTTTTACCTTCCTGCTCATGCCAATTTTAACCAAAACCACTTCATGCTTTTCTGACCTATGAAAATTTTATCCTGCCAGCTCCATAAATGACAGCTTTTCACTAATTTTGATTGTTTCCTGTATGACAGGAGACCAGCTGTAAGCTGAGAGTTGATCCAGTTGGCTGCTATTTGGGATTTTTCCTAATTCATAAACCAGAATATCTGAGGAAAGATCATGCTGCTTGGTATGTGGGGGAAAGCATCCCAAATTCTTGACATACTAAAGTCAGTAGTAGGAGGTTTCAGGCTGAATGCCAACATGAATAAAACTGAAATATTAACATAAAACTACAGTAACTATTTATACAGAATTGTTCATCACAGACTCTTGGAGAACCTCAAAACCAATGAATTTGCCCTCACAACCTTCTTGTGAGGTAGGTAAACATTGGTCCATCCATTTAAAAGATGGTTAAGTTAATATACATGGAGATAATGACCAGTCCAATATCCCGGGGAACAACCTAATGCTGCTGCCATTGAAGTTGGTGAAGGCTGTGCTCCTGGTCTCTTTCAGGACTAAATTCAGCCCAACTAATGAATGGCAAGCCTAAGGAGATGCAAAGCCTTTGGAGTCAGGACTCCATACGCTCTAAACATGACACCAACCCCAGCAGAACATGCAAATGATGTACTGTTACAAATTCCACTAAAAACAGCATTTAAGACAATGTAAACCCCCTAAATAATATCATAACCATAAAAAATGCAACAGAAATCATGCTGGGACACTTATTTTTTCTGATGAAAACCTAAAAAGCCATAGCTGTTGTAACAGAATTACATTTGAAAAGCAGCAAAAACTAACACTTTTCCATGGCAGGGAGTTTAAATGTCAGAGTTTAAAATAATGTATTTACAATTCAATTTCAGGGTATTAAATGCCACAGTATCAACACAAGCTGCAGCATAAGAACACCCTGAATTTAGTACATCACCACTAAAAGTTGCTACTTTGGAACCAAATCAACATTAAAAACCAAATAAACTCCAGTAATTTGAAAAAAAAAAAACCAAACAAAAATTCCCCAAGAATACAGATGGAATGACATTTAGCAAACCTGAAAATAGGTATCTGGAAATATATGTAGGCATATAGTCTATCCCAACAGCCACCACGTGAAACAGATCTATGTCATAAAAATGTCCAGTAGTAATTCAAGTATGTTGAGATCAGAGATACACTGACAGTTTTCTGATTATATATAATGTTACCTGTGAGCATCAATTATAAATTATCATTTTGAAATATCTGTATTTGCAAAGGACTTTTTTTTTTCTTTTAAACCTGGAAATGCATTAATTTTGACATTGATTAATAACTGGCCACACAGTACTGTGAAAACTCAAGTTTTGTTGTATTGCCACATAAAGGCTGTCTCTAAGAAAGGCACAGAAAAAATATACCTCCTAATACCAGGACACTCGAATGCTGTTCACAGGCCACTATACCTCTGCTGTTTACTATGATCCTAGCAGGAGAACTGGTCAACAGAGTCACGGCCACAATATAGTAAAATCCCTTAGTGTCCCCAGTTAAAAAATTAAAACCCCATGAAGTCTTAAGTCCTATTGTCCAGTATTTTTTTCCTCCAGTTAAACAGAATTATAGGACAGGGGAGGAAAGGCCATAGTTCAAACTTACCTGCAGGAAGCTGTCCTTCGCACAAGGGTTTCATTATGTCTGCATACTGAAGCTATGACTCAGGACAACCCAGGTGTCTTGGCTTGGGATACCTCTGGGAGATGGACTGAGCTGCTGCCAGAGCTGGAGGGAGATAAGCACTTTGCTGCCGGCTGAACTCAGCAGTGCTTCAGATACCCCTGAGGGCTGGCAAACAGTGATCAAATGCACTACCCAGACTTCCCTACAGATACTTTTGAACTAAGCAAATTTTAATAAGAAGATGCTAAAATACTAAATATACTCTTATAACAAAAGACCTGAACTGTGCATTGTCCTAAACAATCTGAAGATACCACAAGGATTTCAGACTTGCTGAAAACAGCTATCCTTTTTCTTCACATTACAATGCCTGAACTCATTAAAAGCAAAGCAAGTAAGTGAACTGCAGATAACCTCCAGATCCTAGAGCTAAAATCTGTGGTTAGATAGTTTGAATTTGGATACCATTTAACTTGGAAGAGGGGGGAGGAGAACAGTTTTACAAAAAGACAGTGGCCCTTTTCAGAACTGTGCCCTACAGTATTTTTATTTAATACATAGTGTGAAACAAAATATAATAAAGGAGGAATTTCTTTATGCTTGAGCTATGAAAACACATTCCCAACCTGTGACAGCAGCCAGAAGCAGTTGCTTTTAAGGGTCTCAATACATTTTCAGTGTAAATCTATCCTGGCTTCAAGATACTCATCCATCTTAGTACATTGCTGACACACACAAATAAATGATGATGAAAAAACATAGCCAAAATTCAGTCCATAAGCCACTCAAGAGAGCATTTTCCTTCAGTACTATAGACATACACATTATTTCAGGTGCTTCATAGTTCATGGCAATAATATTAGTCAAATTCTTGGAGGCTTTAAAATCAGAGCAAAATGGTTTTCAACAAAATATTTCTCATGAGAAACCACAATGATGCAGTATGTTGATGAGCACACTTTACTACCCTGAAAACACAACACTGAATTCTGCAAAACTATCAAGTGCTTATTTTTAAAATAAAAACTTATTTTGTCACAGTATTAACACAATACACCACATATCATTCAATATTAACTCTGAAAATGGGCTAAGTAGTTTAAATGTAAAATACAACTTCCACAAGTATCCCAGGCATTTTTACTATTAACTACAGGGATAACCATGATGTACTTTTTATATTTTAAAAGGAAAGATTCATTGATAATCCAAGAGTCTTCTAAATAGTAAAGTTAGTCCTGTATTTTTTAATAATTGCCCTAAAGACAAAAGCAAGCTATCCTGAACTTCCAAAATATTTCAATAGCACAGCTATTTACACATTTGGTTTAAATAGGATTATATATATATCTATATATCTATATATCTATAAAAAGACTAAGATACCTGGATTAGAAGTTACGTAGCCCTATAAGTGTAGCAGAACCCTAAACAACAGCAAAAAAATAACAATTCAGAAAAACACTAGTGGTCCAGTGGTAATCAATACCATCAATGCATTTTTAAAAGAACCTCGATTAGATAGCAGGCTTGTGTCACCACTCAACCGTACAGCTTCATCAATTAATTTTAAAATGTAGCTTTCAATAAAACAAATGTCTTATAAGACTTGATAAAATTCGAGGAAGGCAGCAGGACCAACTTTGTCCCTTTAACCATCCTCAAATTTCAAGAAAGGCATAGGATGGCCTATATGCACCTTACTGATTTTGTTATACTTGGAAAAATACGTACTAAACAGGATCTTGTGATGGCTTTAACAAAACCAGATGTGTAATAAACATAATAAAGTCACACCAAGTTGACTATCTGACTTAAATAATAGGCAACTTAAATATATACAGGAATAAGACACCAAATTTGGAAGTGAACAGATATGCAGAAGTTTGTATTTGCATGCTTTTTCAGCTTGTTTTGCTGATGTCATTTAGTACAGTTCCCAGTCCATCAGCAGGGCAGCACCAACTTTTTGCATTATTTTAAGTAGTATCACATCTTCATTTCAGATAGCTACCCAGGTCTGTGGTCTCTCTTTAGCACCAAACTTTCCTTCTATTATCCTCCTTTTCTATTATCAAATGATCTATACAACAGTAGTAACAACAGTTCCTGCAACCAAGACTGTGTGTCAATGAAAAGCAGAATGGGACAAGTAAGGCTACAACAATGTAAGTGCAAGAGGGAAATATCAACAGTAACAATAAAATCAAAATATATGTTGTGATGAGTCCAATCTTCTTTCAGTCTAGGTAGGCAGAGGGTCATCATCTCCTTTATTACATTTGCACTTGCAGCACAGAACAAATGGTGTAGCAAGTAGAAGGAAAGGGGAGGCCACCAAAAGCAGAAGACCAAATCCTGCAAAAATTCCTACAACCTGCAAGAGAAAAGGATAGCATTGCATCAGGGATAGCATTGCCTAGATTCTGCTGACACTAGTACATCATCAGTATCTACCAAAACGATCTCAGCAAACGTCAGTGACCTTACTAGAGCCAGAACTTCCCTCAAGTGTACACTACAGACAGCTCCTGCGACTAGTAAATGTGAGGGAATGCAGAGTGTGAGCATTCATGTTTCATGGATCCAGTCAGAACTGTGCCACACAACTTGGTTCCATCACACAAAGTAGCAGATGGCTACTTGCCCTTTTGAGTTTTCCTATATCTCAAATGACTATTGAAGCAAATTAGTACCTTTTTTCTTGATCAAACCTAAATACTAAATATCAAGATCAAGACTACAGGAAAGTCAGACTTCCACTTTCAGCTAGAGAAAGCTTCAAAAAGAGTAAGTCAAGGTGGTGTTCACAGAGAATCTGAGAAGACTCCCACAAACTTCCCATCAGCAAGAATACAAGCTTCTCACAGATTACAAACACTATGGACTATAGGAGGACTTTGTATATGCAGTGGTGTTTTGCAGTCAGCCCTGAGCTCATCCTGCTGCTTTAAGGGACAAGACCTAACTATCTAAAAGCATTTTTTTCCCCCACTGACATTTATTGATCAGCCCCTTCCCAGCATGGGCAGAGGACCACATATTTACCCATCCTGTCAGTGTGCCAAACTCTAATAATTTCTGCAGAGCTTAAATTTGGAAAATTATTCAAAAAACATACAAGCTGTGGTTCATTGCCTGAGAAAGTTTTGCATTTGCCATAGGCAAATGTAAGAGTGATGCTGTGACAGTATGCCCGCAAATTATTTGAGAATATAACTTCGTTGTATTCACATGAGAGTGACTGCGAATAATTTTGAATGATGGAGACAGCAGTGGAATGCTAATGTGCTAGCAAAACTTCACAACAGAAGAAAAAACAAAATCAGAGTGCAGCACTCTTAAGAGTCCTTCTAGCCAGGGCTAGATACGCCACTTCAATTAGCTGGCAAATATTTAATTAGCCGTAGCATAGATGGGACGATGTACAAGTCCTTTGGCTGGCGCGGCCAGTGTGTCGCTCTGGTTTCCCGTCCCATCGCTGCGGCCCCCGGCAATGGAGCGAGCCGCGCGGCCGCGGGAGATGGCGCTGTGCGACAGCGCTCACAGCGCTGCCTACCAACCCCGACCCGCAACCCTCAGCCCTGTCCGTCCCACGCACAAGGAGCTCGAATTTCCTTGCCCTAACAATCTTATTTCTCTTTCAGCTTTAGAGGTGGGCACGTTTCATTACTCATTCTTTTTTTGGAGGTGCTGGACAATCTGATGCAACTTCCATTTACTAATCTTTGCATTTATTTCCCACAGACATAAACCAGAGCTAAATTCTCATCTCCTTTAAAAAACCCGAGCTGCAACTATTGCCGTGGTGCTGGTTGGACACAGCACGCCCCTGCCTAGCTCTTTGCGGCCCAGGCTGACTGCACTGGTCAGACAGAGCCGAGCTAGAAGTCAGCAGCTCTGTGGAGCAGACTGACTACTGGTAATTAACACAAACTATCTATTTACACTTTCCCTTCAGTCTCAATATGCCATCAACGAAATAATCAAGTTTCAGTGTTTGTTGCGTTGGTTTAGAGATTTTTTTGGTGTGGTTTTTTTTTTTTTTTTTGTGTGTGTGGCTTGTTAGTTTATTTTTAAACAAAACTGCCTGCTGAGTATTACTTATTTTCTGCTTGGTTCTGTTGCTTCCAAAGAAGCTGATGCCCTACTCAACATGAAACCATTTCCTCTGGCCAAAATAAATATTTGTTTAAATCCACAAACAACAAACCAAAGGCTCACCTCAATTTGTCTTGGCTAAATACTCAAAGAAACTTAACATACAGAAACAATTGCAGTGTTGATTTGGCTTTGGTGAGTTTAGCAGAATTATATCTTGATCCATGAAGGATTATCATTCTTTCTCACCAGTGACCAGATCATCAAACCGTGTGTATCAAACATATTTACACTAACTGCATTGGCTTAGAACAAATTCCAAATATCAGACTAATCACCTTATATTACAGGTGCATCAAGAAAGCTTTATGTACCCACACACTTCCCAAGACACCACTGGCTAAGCCAAGCAAAACCTTGTCCATAGCTCAAGTACCCAGAGATGTATGTGGAAGCAGATGGGTGCGATCCTTCTCCTTTTATTTCAGTAAATTTTCAGTTTATTTCTGTTTGTCCAGACTTGAGGTTTACGCTCAAAAGTAAAGAAATCCATACTTCAAGAAAAAGTACTACATCTCACACTAGGGTAGTTTTTTACAAGCAGACAGTTAATTCAGGAAGGGATGACTCAGACACCCAGATGTCCCCACATATCTGAAGTGACTGTAAAGGTGGTAGATAGGACCAAGTCACACACTGGCATTTACACCGCATGCATCGAAGTAGTG